>NC_058412.1:12481686-12518446 GCF_002201575.2 Neomonachus schauinslandi | reverse complement strand
GAAGGAAGGAAGGAAGGAAGGAAGGAAGGAAGGAAGGAAGGAAGGAAAGGAGGGAGGGAGGACAGAATAGATCTGACAAGATAGTAGAGGGGTCAGAGCACTGGCAGTATTGAAGTACACAAAGGTTAGGGGTTAAGGGACAGAAATGAGCAGCCAGAACACAGGAGGCATGAGCAAAGAATTGTATGTTTAAACTTAACAATCAGAGGGACAGAAGCTCCAGAAGATGGTAGTATCTCAGAGTGACAAACTGAGGCCCCAAGGAACAAGGAAGGTGTCATCTTATGTCAGGTCCCCTAGAAGCAGAGCCTGAGGCAGGGATTCTCAACGAAAGTGATTCATTGAGGGGATGCTCTCAGGGGAAGAGGAGTGAGGGAAGCAGGAGAAAGCTGAGGAAGAAAGCTAAGCAAAGATGTGGTCTTGCCTGGAGTCAAGTTTCAGCCAAAGGAGCTCTGGGGCACAAACTGTACCAACAAATTGACCCTGACTCGAGGCAGGGGACCAGCCTTTCGTACCCCAGTGCCAGTCAGCTGTTGGTCACTGGCACCTGGTGGCCCCATCTGGTCAAGGGCAATCCTGCAGAGAAAGGAGCAGCTGCAAGCAGTTGGCGGCCCACATTTACAGCACACAGGAGTCTGCCGCCTCAGCGTGAATATAAGTCTAGGACAGGTACCAAAGGCATCCATGTCCCAACTCCCACCTCCCACCTCTACATACAGGGGTTCGGGAAGAATTGACAGCCACCATGAAGGGAAGCAGCTGGGGAAGTTGTGTCCTCAGGGGTAACATTACCCGATTTGACACTTCAGGATATGGGATATTTGATGACAAGTCTGAAGGGGCAGGAGAATTTGTTTCCCACAGATCAGCAGTTCCAGAGGGCAAAGGGACAAAGTCTTGTAGGAGAAGGAGGGTAGAAGGTTGAGAAACAGAGAGTAGGTGATGTGTCTGAGAAAGGACAGGTGACCGAGGGGCTCTGAGCTTAGATAAGGCACATGCAGATAGAAGGCGGTCAGCTGGTGCAAGGTATCTAGCCTGGTGGGAGAAGAGAACCAGGCCTCTGGGAACACACCAGCTCCATCTCAGTTTGGTCATGCTCTCCTCATGAGCAGGGCGGTAAGTCAATGAACTGACTCCAGGACTGCTATCCATGATTTCTCCTTCCTAAGACCTACTCTGGAGCCCAACACTCCCACCTGGACCTGCACCCATTTTCCTGCCAGGAGACAGATCGTTTGGAGGGACGCATCAATGGTTTGGACCCCAGAAAGAAAAGGAGCACTCCATCTCCAGCTGACTGACTTTCCAGCCCATCTCTAAGGCTGAGCTCAGGCAGGGCCTGTCCTCCCGAGGTCTGTGTAGGCAGCTGAAAAATGTGTGTTCTAGTCTCAGCCATCAGAGGAAGCAAGAAGCTGGCCTGAGGATCCGTCCCACAGTGTAGCATATGACAAAAGTGCCATTGGATCTGCCCATCCGGTGAGTTTTATGCTCCTGGAGCCCAGCCAGGCATGTGGGGAGGAAGAGATTTGGGTCCACTGCAGGTGTCTGAAGGCTGGTTATAATTTTTTTCTTTTTTCAGGGTGTGAACCTGTCTCTAGGACCTGTGAGTGAGCAACCTTCTTGACCATTACAGAGCTCCAGGTTTCCTAAGTGTTGAGCTAAAGGACCGGCAGTGTCCTTGGCATCAGAACACTAGGGTACTCTAGCTATTTGAAACTTACCAGGTGGCTTTGGACAAATCCCTTGCCCTCTCTAGACACCATTTGCCTCATCTACATGGTGGGGGATGCCGCTGACCACCTTCCAAGGCTTTGGCAGGGACAACAAGGAAACCTTCCTAGCACAGGTCCTCCTAGCAATGTATGTGTTTGGGGACTGTTCCTACTCAAGACCGTGACCCCCCAGAGGACTGTCCCAAAGACCTGGACATCTTTGTATCCCTAACCCTATGGCCAGAGGCAGTGTAGCCTGCAGTTGAAAAGGAGCATTCCGTTCTCCTTCCATAGGCATGACTGTGGACTTGGCCTTCACTGGACTTTCCAATCCTGGGTCCAGGCTGGCCTGGTGTCCAAGCAGAACAGGCTTGGGGTAGGACACCACACCTCTGCAATCAGCCAGAGCACACCTCATGAGCAGCCACCTGGGGATGCGCAGGATCTTTCCCTTTAGAAGCAATCTTTGGACCTAGAAAGGAATCATTAGAGGGAGGTCATGGAAAGATAGAAATCCTCTTATTTGCATATCTTGCCCCCTTTTCTTTGGTTTATTTGAGGCCAGCAGATGACTGAGTGGATGCACGAGTGGGAATCCCAAACTGGACATTGTGGTGACAGAAGGGTTCTGTAGCATCCCCAGCTCTGCACACTGTGGGGAGGCATGAAGAGAACCCCAGGAAAAGCACTGTTGGAATCGGGGAGCAAGAAGGGAAGGACTCTGGGTTCCCCTGGTTTGGGGCAGGTTTGGTGGCCCCGTCTGCCTTGAACTACCATGGCACAGGCAGCCGCCCAAATCCCCCACAAGTGGACCCAACTTGACATTGACTTCTAGTTCTGAGGCCCCAGAGAAGGGTCGTGAACTCCTATGTATCTGAACCCAAGGTGGCAGAACAGCCAGGATCTCAGAGCCACGAGGCGGCTGAACCAGAGGCAACTGTTCTAGCACTGATCCGAGAGTGAGCTGGGGAGGACGTAGAAAACAGCAAAACCTCATGTCCCGTCTCCAACTCGGCAAGTAAAACCCTTTGCAGAGACCGTTGGAGGGGCCTCTCATCTCTTCAGGCCAATGATTCGGGCCGCTGAAGTCCCCAGATCATCCCGGCCAGGATCTGAGTTTGCAAGGCCTGCCCTAACAAAGTAGCACAGGCTGGGTGGCTCCAAAAACAGGAGATTCCTCAGACTTCTGAAGACCAGAAGTCTGAGATGAAGCCCTCCGCAGGGGTGGCTTCTCCTGAGGCCTTTCTCCTTGGCTTGTCCACGGCCGCCTTCCTGTGTCTTCACGCAACCTTTTCTCTGTGTGTCTCTCTGTCCCGATCTCCTCTTCTTGTAAGGACGCCAGTCTTAGCAGATTAGGCCCACCTGTATGACCTCATTTCACCCTAATTACCACCTTAAAGACCTAATACCGTCCCCTAATACAGTCACATCCTGAGGCTCTGAGGGTCAGGCCTTCAACAGATCCATGTTGGAGGGAGACAAGTCAGCCCATAACAGCCTATAACTCATTCACTGAGGGAGCTGGCACGGTAGGGTGCAAACAGGAAGCTACTTCATTCTTTCTCACCAATCCTCATTAAATGCTCTGCATGGACACCCCTCCACCCCCTCCCACACCAGCCCTGGGCGAAGTCTCGGGCTGGTCTCTGCTCTTCCACTCGCCCTCAGTAAATAAAACAAATGTGTCTATTTCTGTCTAAGACAAAAACTCTACCTTCTCCTCTGGGTGTTTCCAGAACTCACCATCTTTCTCACCCTGCCCCCAGGCTGTGGCATTCTGGAGACCCCATTCCGAGTCAAGTCCAGGTTCCGGTGTTTCCACCAAGCTCTCTTGAGTGGGTTCATCACCACTCCCTCCAGAGAGCTAGGTGGTTGGTGGGCAGGGCACCCCACTCCTCTCTCGCATGAGCTGGGAGGGATACTCAGCAGCCTGAAACTCTCCAAAGAAATCTTCCCTGCATGTTCTTCCACCTTTTTTTTGACTAAGGACTAAAAAACCAATTTTGCCATTTATTCCCTGGCCCCAGGTCGTTGCTTGGCATGCACTCTACTGGTGTCAGCCTTTGGGATCTCAGCAGAAAGTCTCAGTATAACACCCTCTGAGATTTGTTTCCACATAATTTCAAAGTCAACAGTTGTCTTAGGGAAACTTAGAGCTAGAAACCAAGCCCCTGGTAGAAGGGACTGGCTCAAGGGTGCCCGGGCGGTGAGTAACAGAACCAGACCTCCCCGGGTTGCGGTCTTCCCAACACACCGCTGTTACATTGGACTGGAATCAACATGGTTTCAGATCCGTGTTTTCCAAATTGAATAGTGCATCGTTAAAAGTATATTGGATATGCTTTAAAAATGCCTCCAACTCCGCGTGTTACAGAAACCTTTTGTCTCCATTTCCCTAGGAATGCTATTGTCTAGAAGGGTCTGATTGCAAAGGGAAGAGAGGGGAAAAAATCATTATTGAGGTCAAGGAGAAGAGCTTGGCCTGACCATAAAAATCCATGCCTTCTGGTTTGTCCCCAGCGTTGTAGGCCACTCCTGGGTTGAGAAGAGTGTGACTTCTCCCTCCCCCTTAGCTCTCTCTCCTCCCTCCCTCATTCTCCACACCTCCCCCAACAGGAGGATGTTTAAATTCTGGGAGTGGAGCTCCCATCTGCTCACGACTTCTCCTATCACCATGGTTACTGGGCCCAGAGTGGTCTCTGTGGGGACAGAGGCAGAACAGTAACCAGGGGCAACTCTGCAGCAAAAGGCTATAAAAGTGAGCATCAGTTTTAAACCCCCAGTTAAATTGGCATGCCCATACTCATGCAATTTTGTTTTTTGAAGTGCCATGTCAGATTTTAAAGGCTTTTGATCCAGGACAAAAAATAAAATCTGATATGTTTGGTAATTCCTTACAACTGTATTACAAATTCACTCTTTGGGCAGTGCTATGTCTGAACACAGGAGTGAGCGGTGGGGGTGGTGGGAGGGTATTGGCCACATCTCAGCCCACCTCAGCCACACCCCGCGCATGGCCCAAGATCCAGGTGGGGGCAGGGAGCAGGGAGTGGTGGGGGTGAGTTCCTAAATCTAAACCCAATGCAAAGGACAATGGGAAAAGCTGGTGATGCTTATAATTCCTGACCCCCAGTGATCTGACTGAGTCCCCAGCATAGCCTCAGTAACGTTCAGGTTCTGTGTGCAACTGTCTTTATTTTTTTTCCAACCAGGTAGGATTTTTATTCACTGAGCTCTGGGCTTATGTGCCATAGGAAGAGAGAGAATGCAGACACCTGAAGTGGTTTGGGAGGACTTTCCATTTGGTGGGGGAAAAAACGAGCTTTATAATCAGAGGGTCTCCTCTTCCAGGCTGGGCTTTTGCTCTTTGGGGCTTGCCTGGTCCTCTCTCTTTCTGGGAAATGAGTGGGGTGGCAGGGTGCTGGGTTAGAGCAGAGCATCTCAGTCGGGGGGCACATGGTGCCACCTGCGAGTATGTCAACGACACTGGTGTCCCGGCCCAGCCTCCAGACATTTGATCAGAATCCCTGAGAGTAGAGCTCAATGGAGTTTTCAGAACTTCCCAGATGATATCAGTGGGTGGTCAGTTTAAAGCCAGTGGCCCAGAGTGCTTCAACATGCCTTCCGGCAAGGAGCTGTAACCCTATGAGGAAATGACCTGGAACTGCCAGCAAGGGAAAATGCCCAGGGTGGACCGCACGCAGGTGAGGCGTCCTGGTCTGCTGGCAGCTCCACACCCGGGCATGGCCAGGGCTGAGTGAGCCAAGAGGCACATCTCTGTAGCCAGCCTGCGGGGCCATAACCCAGCTGTATGATCTCAAGCAAATCCTTTTCCATTAATACTACAACTTCTTTGTATCTAAAATGAAGGAGGCGATATTTTGAAAGTGTTAAAATGCAGTCTCTTTAGCCTATGTAACTAAATAGCTGTGTGACCTTGATCGAGTTACTAAACCTCTCTGGGCTTCCGTTTCCTTACCCATAAAATGGAAAGAATAATAGTTCACAGGCTCAAAATATTGAGGGCTTCCCTGAGCTAATTCAGGCTTGGCAGTACCCGTCTTTAGGAAATACACAGTAGATGTTGGAATTACAAATCAACCCTGCAGCATTGCAAATCAGAGCGGATGGACTAGGTGCTCGCTGAGGGCCTTTCTCGGTCACTGAAGCAGCGCCCTGAGGAACAGGGTGTGCTTGTGGCAGATAGTGAGGGAGCGAGAGAGTCACAGAGAAAGAGGAGAGAAGACTTCACTTGCAGGATAGTAAATGGGGTGCACACCCTTTTGGGAGCAGGGGCTGGAGCTAAAAGAGATATGGACTTACCATCAGACAAGAGAATAGGGAGAATTCATGAAGGCGGGCCCCTAAATATCGGGATGCAGAGGTTGAGCTTTTCACGTACCCTACCGATCCCACACATTTCTCACTGGCGGATTTCAACCTCAAACAAAATCTTATAAAGAATCTGATTGTATACAACCAATGAAAGTAGAAGTCCTTGAGCTGCAGCTAAAATTCTAGGATGGAGCTAGAATCCCTGCTCTCCTTGGCGTCCTCATACCATGGCTGGCCCCTAGCAAGCTTTCTGGTGCTCCAGGGTGGAGCACGGTTAATGCCCACCAGTGTGAGGAGCAGAGGTGCTGGGATACAGCAACCAACTTTGTTTTTTTTAACCCCCCCTGTGCTGTGCTATGTGCGGTCTACAGCCACCAATCCTTGATATCTGTCTAACGTCAGACACAGGATCTTGAACTTGGAGTCTTTGAACCTGAGCGATTAATATATTTTCAGGTTGATTTTCATCACGTGCCCTATCCCCTTGGAGAAGTTAAGAAGCTTACCTGAGTTTACTAATGATTGAGGGCAAAGGAGTATTGTTCGAATACTGCTATAATAACACTGTGTAACACACAATCCCAACAACCTCACGGGCTTATTAAAATAAATAGGTCCCATGCACAGGTGGACACACCCACTGTGACGTTGTTGACATCTGCCGGGTTTGGCTCAAGTCCGTTGGGATTGGCAGAGCTTCGCCCTGACAGTGGGTTGGGTGTAGACCTGCTCCACACGTCTGTAAATTCTGGGGCCAGCAGCTACCTGGGTGTTTTGCTTCCCATGGTGAAGTAGAGGGATAAAAGGAGACTGGTGTAGCCTGGCCATGACCCTTAAAGCTGCAAATCAAAACAGGCACCTGTCACTTCCACCCACATCCATTCACCAGTGCTCGCCATATGGCCAAGGTCAAGGTCAGTGGGACAGACAACATTCTGCCCACAGGGAAGCCTTGGCAAGAGAAGGAGGGAAAGGAAAAACAGTCAACAGACATTCCCTACCATAGGTGAGGATGGTGGGAAAGCTGAGCAGGCACCAACCCGAAGCTTATCACCTCTTCTCATGCTCCAAGCCCATATCCTCTCTCCTCCAGCCAGCCTCTCTGGGCCACCCAAGTTGAAAGAGACCTCTGCCTCTCTGACCACCGCTAGGCTTGGTTTTTGTCCCTCTGTTAGCTGTCTCCTGAGTTAGATTGCAGGTGGTTCAAACACCGGGTTTCCCTTGCTGCCCAGCACAGGTGGGCGCATCATTGCTCAGGCAATATACGCCGCTTGGTATACAGCTGAAGGAAGGATCCAGGAAACTTCTCTGGGAGGGTGATGCAGGATGGTAAGGTCATGGGTCATCCCACTCTCTTTTTCAACCACTGAGAACTGCCTTGAGGTGTGGCAACATGATGTGATGAGAAGAACCAAGGCCTTGGAGTCAGAGACAGTCAGGTTCAAATTATAGCTCTACCACCCACCTGTTCTGTGGCCTTGGACAAATTGCTTTGCCTCACGATGCCTGTGATTCTTATCTGCAAAATGGGAATAATAGTAATTACTTTGCAGGATGACTGTTGTTTTTCAAACATGCTACCCATAATCTTGACTCAAGGCCATCATACTTGCTGTCCCCTCTCCCTAAGCTGTTGTCCCTGTTTATCTGCATGATTCACTTCATCACTTTAGCCAGGTCTCTGCCAAAATGCCACTTTGTTGGAGACCGTCTTTCATAATCTCTCTGAAACAGCGCACAGCCTGCTAGAATACACTATCTCCTTGCCCTGTCTGCTTCCTTGCTGTACTCACTGACACAACACTCATTTGTTTATCTGCTTGTTTATATGCTTAATTATTGTCTGTGTACCTTCCCAAACAGGAGGTAGACTCAGTGGAAAATTGAGACATTGTTGTTTCAACCATTTTAATAATCTCTGTATCTCCGTTGCCCATTATGATGTCTGGAAGCTGCTTATGAAACATTTCTGGAATGAATGAACTATATGGATTGAATGAGATCATGTCTGTTTGGATCCTCGCACGGTGCCTGGCACTCCATGCTCGCTCAATAAATGGTAGCAATGCACTCTTCTAGTCTGTTCCGGCTCAGAGCCCAGCCTGAGTCTTTCTGCTCTGGGTCCAGAGGATGCAGCGAGCCAAAGGAGAGCACTGAGCCTCTGGGGCAGGAGTCTGCTTGCAGACTTGGGCACATACTTAGGAATTTTCAAGCACTTAGCTCTCTCCCTTCATCCTTAGCAAACAGAAGAGCCTTGATCTTGAGGGGGCCCAGAATATACTCCATCATCTTTATTTCCTCTGAGGGCCCTGGACACATCATCCTCCAGATTTACCATGTGAATTACATGCATTCAGCTCATTCCTAAATGCCTTCCTCTGTGTCAAGCAGAAAAATCAAGTCAGAAAACTGAACTCTGATTAAACACATGCATGATTCCATTTTGCTCAATTAGAAAAGCCACTATAGTAGAATGCATTGACATGAATTGTAAGCCTGAAAGTATTTTATACCCCCCCGCCCCAAAAAAAATTCCCTTAGTGGTGATTCTGGCCCCTCTAGTATGAAACTTACAAGCTCTGAAGAAGTTAGATAATTCTGTAAAAATGAAGGATGAAAGCATGGACAGTTCTGTAAATGGAACTTCAGTACAGCTTAAATTTTAAAAACCTGCTTTATGGATTTTTTTTCATATTTGGGGCACTTTGCCTAAAATCTAAAAAGTGAGGCTCAAAGTTTCATGATTAAAAGGTCTATTGATTCAGGGTTAGCCCAGCTCCTGCCTGATGGGCAGTGGCCTGGATCCTGAAGAGACACTGAAACAGAGTCCCTGCCTTCAAGGACCCACCCTGCCGGTAGCCCCAACCACGTTCCTAAGTGTGGTGGACCTTCAGGCTTGGGGCCGGGGCCCACGATATTGCTAAGGGCAGACAAAAATGTTTTAAATTCTTTGGAAATCAGAAGGAAAATGGAAGGAATGACGATGAACATGTAATAATGAACCCAGCCCATACTGAAATCATATTCATACCAACACAGTCATAAACTATAATTTAAAAAAAAGTCTAACAGGGGAAGGGCCCACAAAACCAAAAGTGCCGAAGGCCTTGGAAGTCCTAACACAGTCCCACGTCTCCCCCGCCTCACCCCTGCCCCCCCCAAGGCCATGGGTCCTTGAGATGCTGGTGGTACATCTCCCCACCCCAATTCTGCGTCAGCACCCTGGGTACAAGCTCACTGAGGTGCAAGTGTGGTGAAGAAACTGGGCCCACTGGGGCATGGGACGAACGGAAGACCACTGTCACAGGTTTGTGACAGAACGGGGCCACTGAGTCCTGAGAAATCAGTCCGTGTGACCCTACAACTCTATTCTTAAGAGCTGAGGGAAGGGAACTGAGGACAATCTGAAATACTGGGGGGAATCTAAATACAACAGACTCGCAGGCCTAGTCTGTTGCTGGGGCTGAGAATCAATAAAATGGTTCTGTATGGTGATTGGGCAGAAGAATTAGCTCTGGCTACCTCTCTGAAATTGATCCTGTGAGAATGCAGGACTCCTGAGGCAATCCTTAAGACCAAAGGACCTAGACAGGCTTCATAAACCTTCAGTAAGAATGAGCAGTGGGTAATGTATTTTCATTTTGATGTGATTTTTTTCAAAAAGCTAGCTCCTGGAACAATAATCACTGATAATGAAAGTTCTCCTCATGTCCATAGGCCAACTACTTAATAACAGAAGATGCACCTACATTATTTTTAGTGGGGGGGTTGGGGATTCCGAATGCCTTACAGGAAATGATTTTTTTGTCAGTTTCTAAAGTAGGAGATGAATGGTGGCCTATAATAAAGTCAAGAAGTAAAGTGTTTTCCATCACAGAATTCTGGCTTGGAAAGCTGGGAAGCCCCCTAGAGAGAATTCTTTGCCTTCCCCAGGCAGGGAGTGGGTGGCCCCAGGTCTCCCAGGGAGGTACCCAGCAACCATTCCTGGAGGATAAGAGAAGAAACCATGCAAATATTTAGTGAAGGGGCTGAGAGTGAACCGCCCCCTTCAAGCAGCAAAGTCCCATGTAGATGTCTCAGAGAGTGGGATGTCTTTTTTTGCAGGATGAATACAAGATCTCCAGATGAAGTAGACATCAGTGTATGCAAGCCCAGAGGCCGTTTGGAAGATGGACAATGGAAAAATACAAGTCACTGTGTGTCTGAAGCATGGGGACCGTGTTGGTGGAGCGGGGAGAGGTAAGGCTGGAAAATGAGGAAGGGCTCCAGAGCCAGTTTGGAGCCTCACTCATGCTCCTGTGTCATGAGCAGGAAGGCATTTAGCAGACATGGAATTTCCTCTCTGTGATGACCCGAGATGTCATATTTTATGTGCGTGAAAGGGATGAGATTCATTCTAAGTGAGGCACAGATAATATGTTTATTCTGAATAGCCTTGCAGCACTCTCTTGCTGGAAGATAGGATGTGAACCTCAGCTCAGAGGGGAAGGGAGAGGGTCTCTTGAGTAGGAAGGAGACTGATGTCTATCAATATTTCAGTGAAAAGAAACATGA
Source organism: Neomonachus schauinslandi (assembly GCF_002201575.2). Classification (NCBI taxonomy): domain Eukaryota; kingdom Metazoa; phylum Chordata; class Mammalia; order Carnivora; family Phocidae; genus Neomonachus; species Neomonachus schauinslandi. The sequence goes on along the minus strand of NC_058412.1, from coordinate 12,507,845 downwards.
AAGTTTTTTTTCCCTGTGGTGGGAAAATCATTACAATTATATTAAATTCTTTCTTTTTTTAATTAATTTTTTTAAAGATTTTATTTATTTGCGAGAGAGAGAATGAGAGACAGAGAGCATGAGAGGGAGGAGGGTCAGAGGGAGAAGCAGACTCCCTGCTGAGCAGGGATCCTGATGTGGGACTCGATCCTGGGACTCCAGGATCATGACCTGAGCCGAAGGCAGTCGCTTAACCAACTGAGCCACCCAGGCGCCCCATATTAAATTCTTTCACTTGAGCGTTGCTTTCTGCCTTCAGGGACAGCATCAAAAAAGATGCCTGAAAATTCAGATGGAGAAATCATGGCGAAGAGAGAAGGAAATTGCCAAGAATCACTCACAGTGAGTGATTGCCAGGGCAGTGATTAGAACTCAGGACTCCTAGAAGCTCTATGAACCCAGAAAACTAACGTCAAGAAATGCAGAGAGTGAACATTAGGCCCAATCCCCTCCCCACTGGGGTCTCGGGCTAAGGTTAAATTCTGGGCTGACTGGTGCTTGTCAGATGTGAAGTCCATCTTATAGATAGATAACTTTCGAGGGGGGAAGAGAACCGGGTCCGATAAGAATGGGGAATTGGGAGAGGTATGGCATGGTTCAGAGTCTAAGTGGAAAATGTCTGAATGCCAAGCTCTTAAGGGGTTGGGAATCAACAGATCTGAAATCCCTGTAGGGAATATGGACACCAGTGCCTATGAAAGCAAATTCCTCTGGTTTCCCAGTTTTGCCAACCCATGGTCAGCTCCATCTGACAGCTTAGCAATGGGTGAGTGCATCTCAGTGTTGAGTGCCCCCCTCACTCTATAGCCAAACGAAAATGCAATGCCCATCTAGTTTTCCTGTAGACATTTTGTCCAGGAATTACATTCACTTTTGTTCAAATGAAGGATGTCCTGAGCTACATTTCCCTCCCTGTTTGGGCCATAGTTGGTCTCAGAACTATTCTAGCTCTGATATTTATAGCTTATTTATGTTAGGAGAAAAGTGGCTACGTGTGTAAAGCAGATACTCCTTGTGATGTTTTAGAGCAAGGTTGATTGTTGGATCATTCTGCCATGGGTCCTTAGATTAATGACCCTTAAATAGAGCCTCCACTCACAGTAAAATCCTGGGAAGACAAGAAGGATGGAAGGAACCCCAAACAACCAGCAGAGCTCTGTATACAGAAATAGCTGCTCCACGAGAAGCAAGCACACAGGAAACAGGCCTCTCTATTACCTCCAACATTGCAAGATCATGATGGGAAAAAGCCTGTTTCTGAAGTTTAAGGAAAATGAACAAAACCTGAGTTTTTATGGAAAAGTTACCTTGACGCTTGAAGACAACATTTGCAGCTTTCTTACTTATAAGGTGTGAAGCTCGCAGGAATTATGTGGCTTTTGTTTTTATTTTATTTTCCCTGTTCCATAAGGGAGAATGATCAAAACAGGATGGCGCATCTTGGAGTCTTACACTGGCCATTGTAATGGGCAGAGCATTTGAGAGTCGGTGAACAGACCAGTTGCTTTATCCCTGGAATATTGTTACTGGGGCAGCCTCAAAATACATAAGGATTTCAGAGATAGCTGAGAATCTGGGCCTTTTCACACTATTTTGTTTTCTAAATTTAATTATTTGCATTATCTTGAAAATCAATTCAGTGTTGAAATTATTCCCCAAGAAGAATATGATATGCCAAGCATTTTTACTCCTCTAAAGAACAATCCACTCTCCTCTCCCCATTGGTAAAAATACTTTCCTATCTTCCTAGTACCCTGCCAATCTCCTGAGTTGAGTGCTCTCAACTATTGAGCAGGATTGCCTTCTCCATAATATCCTCGTCCCAATTATACTAATCACATGTGATTACTCGTCATTCCCTGCCTTCATACATATCCCTCAGTCTTCCTCTCAGACAAAGTCTCTACCCTCTGGGTGTTCCTTGTCCCCAGTCCAGCCACCCTTTGCACCAATATTTTGGTTTTCTGGTAATTTGTAGCATTGCCTTGGCAATGTTGATGTGAAACACCACCACAGGGAGCAAATCCTAGTATGCTTCTATTTCCCCAGAAAATAGCATGATATATTCAATAACCCATGTGAAATTTTGCATTTCCCCAAGTCCGGCTAATGATTTTCATTGCCTTCTGCCTTCATGGAAATTTGAAGATCAACCTGAATTATAGGTAACTTTCCTTATGTCATTCAATGAGTTTGAAGAACTCTTGACTCCCAGCTATTGCCACACAGTGGTGCTAAGATCATGGGTATTTGATGAGGTGTCTGTTGGGTATTTGACTAGAGAATTTAGACTCAATGTCCTCTGGTCATGTCAGACCCTGATATTAAATGATCCACCCTCTGGTCTGGACTTTTATTACTCGTTGTTCCCTCCCCTCTTTTGCTGCCAACAACTCTGTGTCTTCCATTCAGAACAAATGACATCTGGGCGCTCAAGTGTGCAAACACACACACACACACCACCACCACCACCACCCCCCACCTTTGATCCTGCTGTCTTCCTTCTCAAGAATCAAGGAAAGCATCAGACAGATGATCAAGGTTACTTGGTGTCCCTTTCCTGCAGTCAATTGCTTTCACCCTCTCTCTTCCATTCAGATGCTCTGTTGAAGTCAACCAATATTTTCTGGACACTGTACTGAGTGTGGAGAATACAGATTTGAACAAGATATTGCCCATGCCTTCTGGTTGTCCACTGTCTGATAAAGGAGGCAATTGGGTAAATAATTGAGAATGCAACATGAGCAACAAGGGAATTGAAATATTATATGACTCCTCTGAAGTCACAAAGCCAATGACTAAGGGAAGATGACTAGAATTCAGGTGTCTTGTGTTCTAGCCAGAGACTTTACCAGAAAGAAAAATATACCTTTGTTTTCATTATGATAAAGCAAAGGATGACTTAAGGAATACATTTAATTACCCATATTTGTGAGGAGCTTTAAAATGCCTCAAGAAATAGACATGCATGGAAGAATTGGAGGGTTGGGAGAGGAGGAAGAAAAAACTATAAAAAATAGAACAATGTATATTCTAGCATTCTATTTTAAGAGGAGGGAAACAAATAGTGTTTGCCAATCCATCTTGCTCCAAGCCCCTAAATGTGGCTTGAAAGTCGTCTGGGTCAACATGACTTCTGGAAGAGAACGGGGAAAAGTGAGCAGGGAGAGGTCAGACATGGGGCATCTCAGAAATAACAGCTCCTGTTGGAATTTCCAGTCAGGGAAAGTGGTTGTCTTTCCACAAGAATCAGAAGAAGCAGGGATCAGGCATTCAGCGTGGAGTCCCCCACTTGGCTCTGGCATGGAAATATCACACAAATCCTAAAAGGCACAAGGGAATGAGAATTGATTGAAAAAGATCGAATGTGATGAAGTGGAAAAAAACAAAGTTTCGAGTCAGAGTCTTAACTCCTTCACCTGCTAATGTGCAACCTCAGTCATGTCCCTTGACTCTCAAGTGCCTCAGTTTTCTTGTGCATGACAGCAGAATAATGATGCCTTCCCTGCTAACCTCCTGGGATGTCAGGGAGGTAAGGATAAGATAGAAGACGTGATGCCTGGGGAATTTTGAAATGCTCCGCACAAGTGAAGAGTTCTTGAAAAACTACCACAGCGTGCAACAACTTGTGTCATAGCATCTGAACCCACAGAGCTGGGAAGACTTTTGTCTAACCACAGCTTTCAGTCATTTGTTTGTTCATCTGCTTTGCCATTCGTTCTGTAAGCTTTCGCGGGGGATGGACCCTGTGCCAAGCACTACGCCAGATATGGACTTCAAAGATGAAGGAAAATGGTGCCTGCTCTCAAGGCGCTCACAGTCTGGTGGGGGAGACCGACCCTCAGATAATCAAATAATGAAAGGCAAGGAAAGCACACTGAAGAGATTCCCTCAGCTGTGTGAGGCAGGGGTGATGGCTCAGATGAAACAGAACTATAGCTGGGTCTTAAAGGGTGTATATGGTTGAGGCCAGGTTTCTGATTTGGGGGAGGGGGCATGGTGGAATTCAGTTTCGGCAGAAGGATGCGCCCAGGCTGTGCTTGAACTAGGAGACAGTGAGCCCTCTTCTCTCTATTGTGGAGGACCTGCCTCCTGAGGCTCTGCCAGGACCACTTGGAGGGCTCTCTGCTTTCTCTACCCGATTCTGACTCAAGCACTGAAGGATGTGTGACCTTCCATTCTCCCACTGAAATTGGGATCATAGTTAATTGATCTTCTATCATTGATCCAAATGTACCATGCCCCTCAGGTGATTAGAATGGCAGAAATATTGGGGCGAAGAAATATTAAGTCATTGAGCTTAAGTGACTCTCAAGCAAAACAGCTGTGTATGTGTTTCTGTACATGCTCTGAAGGGCTGCATTTTTATCTACATACAAAATTAAGTAGCACCATCAGCCAAAAAGAAAGAGTATGGAGGGGGGCGCCTGAGTGGCTCAGTTGGTTAAGCGACTGCCTTCGGCTCAGGTCATGATCCTGGAGTCCCGGGATCGAGTCCCGCATCGGGCTCCCTGCTCGGTTGGGAGTCTGCTTCTCCCTCTGACCCTCCCCCGTCTCATGTGCTCTCTCTCTCTCTCATTCTCTCTCTCAAATAAAATCTAAAAAAAAAAAAAAAAAAAGAAAGAGTATGGAAACTCTGTGGCGATATGTTGAAAAACCCAACATCAGATTTCATACCAGGTTCTGAACACAGGCTTCTCAAGTGGCTTAGTTCCCTAACTCCAGCATCTTTATTCAGGAATAGACCTGCAATTTCCATGTTGCAGTATGGATGCTCTGAGAAGTCAGGGCAAAGAGTGGCTCAAGCAGTAAATATGTCTGAAACCAAGCTATGTTCAAAGACAGGGGTTTCAGATCCTACCTCTGACCCCTTCTGTCTCCTTCCCTGCTTCAGACCTGTTCTCAAACCATAACTCTGTGCCCCCTACACACACACTCCCCATTCATATGGCTTTAACAAGTCTTAACCTCTTTGGGTCAATTTCTCCTAACCCCCGCCACCTCCACCACACTTCTTGCCAAAAGCTAAACCTTGAAGTCCTCACTACCACATCCTTCTTCTTTCTTGCTATCCAGATCAGTGTCCCATCAAACATGCATCTCCTTTTCCTGTCCCCACCTCAAGCCTTGTGTCCTGAAGGCCATAGTGGGACAGCATTCTCCCATCCTCCCCCAATCCACCTTGCACACAACTGCTACATGGCCCTTCCTCAAACACAAACATCTCCATGCCTCCCTGTTTCTTAAGAAGTGGCTCGTTTCGTGTTGTCTGATGTTCAACTTCATTGGCTGGCCTCCGAGTTCTCCCCAGTCTGCACCCTTCCAACCATATCTCTCGCTCTGTTTCAGCACCTCCAGGAATACTCATCATAGTCCTCATCTCCTTCTATCTCATACCTTGCTTATTCCCACTGCGGCTCTGTGCAATTGATACTGTACTCCTTGAGGATGTCCTCCTCACATTAGAATTACCATATCTTGCTCTTCCTCCAAGACTCAGCTAGAACTTCATGTCCTTGATGCCTTGCCCCAACTCATGGTGAACTCCCCCATGGCATGAGCTCCTGCTGGTTTGCCAAGTCACTGGAATAATTTCTTAGTTATTTCCTGGGCTTATATGTCAGCTTCTTAACAGGATAATAAATTTCTCAAGGACAGGAATAATCAATTCTAGGTGTGTCCCACTAGGCCTGGCACGTAAAAGACATTTAGCAAATGCTTTTGAATCAAGGAATTTTTATGACAAGCAACCTGAAATAGATTCAAAAAAACCAAAACAAAACAAAAGAGAAAAGCACGCATATTATCCTATGAATTAGGTAATTCTGAGATTAAAATAATAGTTAGAAATTATAACAGATCAAAAAACAGTAGGCTTTAAAGCTCTTTTGTGAATGCTGGAATCCAATCCTTGTCTCAGGGTATGCTCTGGGGACAATCCAAGCTCAGACAACTCCAAAAGCCATACTAGAGTTTAAATTCTACCTGTGGAGTGAGGAAGCCAATAAAGTATTTTCATCAGGGCAGCGACATGTTTCACACAAACACACACACACACATACTCATATGCATATACAAATTATATATAGATAGATTCATTTTTAAAAAGTAATTATCACTGAGATGGCTGGGAGGAGGAGGGATTGTAGAAGCAAATGAGAAGAAGGAATCCGAATTAAGAATTTTTGGCCAAAGTCAGGGCAGGTTTAAGGTGGTCATGACATAAAACATTAAGTTCCTGACCTCCTCTGGCTCTAGCCTCTGTAGCTACAGCTGGTCAACTTTGCCTATTGGAAGTGATTTTTATTTCCAAGGAGGTGCCCGCCCACTTTACTGGAAGCTCTAATTGCAGATTACACCCATGTTTTCCAGGGAGAAAATGACACCTCCCCACTGACTCATGTTCATTTATTGAATAACTTTTAATCCCAGGCAGAACAAGAACTATTTGAGCATTTTTTCCACTATGCTCATCCTCAAACTTATCTTGGGCCTCTCGTAGAGCACGCCATGTGAAATGTCTTCATTTATTAGGAAGATACATTACCTGGTGATAGAATAGTTTATCTCTAATCCTGGCTCTGCTTCTAACTACCCTTATCTGAGCCTCAGTCTCCCCATCAGAAAAATAGGTATGAAAATCCTCACAGAGGCGCTGCATAGATGAAAAGAAGTAGCTAGATGTTCTAGAGGCTCACTGTTGGCATGGCCTTGATTAAAATGTGACTCTCCACACCCTTAAATCTGCAATGAGTTAGTCAGACCTGGTAAGGACTTGTGTGCTAGGAGGTCCGTGGGAGAGTCAGGGCCAAGCCTGCTTATCTCTGAATTCCCCACCGTGTCCACCTGGGGTCTAACATGTGCCCATCCTCCTCGGGTCAACAGGAAACAAGGGGCCCGAATAACGTTTGAAGGAGCCTGATGCTGAGGCTGTGACCCCATTTTGGCATCCTGGGGAGGGGACAATAGAGGAGTGAGGTGAACAGAGGAGTTCATGTGCCAGAGCCTGGCTCAGCATCTCAGGAGAGCAGTGCTCATGCACCCCCAGGGATGGGGGGGTGAGAGGCTGGGGATATCTCTGAAAGGGGTGCTGAGCCCCTGTGATGAGCCCAACTGGTGCTAAGCTGGACAGCTCTGAGGACAGGACATGGAGAGAAGCATCTCTGGCCACTCAGGGACTTGTCACAGGGCTGGGGGACAGAACTTACATATATGAGAAAGCCTGTGATCCCTTTCCTGAGGGTTGTCCAAGGGGAAGTTCTGGGAGGGAGGTGGGGCTGCCTGGATAAGGGAATTCTTCATGAAATGCTTACAGATGTCTCTGCCTCCCCTACTCTCCCATGTTCCCAATGTCCTGTGTTCCAGGTTCTAGCTCCCGTCCTGGTAGTTGTCATCTGGGTACTATTCTAATCCCTTCTTGCAAGCTGTGAGCATCCAGCGCCACAACCAGAGCATCCCCAGGCTTTTGCTCAGCCCAGGACATGCTTAAAAGAGTTTGACATCCAACGTTCTCTGTGATGTTTACAATAACCCACAAGACAGGTAAGACAAATGTTCTCACGAGCTCCAATTTACAGGTGACATAATGCACGAGGAGGTAAAAGCCCACCCAAGGTCACACAGCTTATATATGGGGGAGTTTGGACTTGAACTCCCAATTCTACTTCCTATCACGGGGTATTCAGGTTGTTGCTAGTTTCAGCACTAGATCAGATGAGGACATGAGCAAGTGCACTGGCCACTATGCAGACTTCAGGTGGTGAATGAGGCAGCTGGATGCCCTTTCTCAGGGAAGCAGAGGAGGACAGCTCTCTCCAAGTGGGTGAATGGAACCGTGACCTCAGAGCATCATGGTCTCTGGTCTATGGGTTGCATGAGCTCAGAGCTACCAGCTTAGGTTAGCTCATGGGAATCCTGAGTCTAGGATGCTTGGAAGGCAGCTTCTGCATCCCCACACCCGGTGACACTTCCCACTGCAGTGGAGTTTTATCCCCAAAAGGTCTAGGAGGCCCCTCTCTGTAGCCAAGACATGCCTGCAGGATGCAGGCTGGACAATCTTGGCACTGTCTAGTTGGGGACACTGGGGTGCTGTGCTAAGTGACTTGTCTAGCAGGGAGCCGACGGCTTCTCAGTGCCCCCACCCTCCATGCCAGAGGATTATCTTTAAAAAAATTAAATAAAAATACACACACACACTCCCCAATCCTCCCAAGAGTGCACTTGCTGTGCGACAGACGGATTCTATTTCTGTTCGAAGAACACGTGGCCTCGTCAGTAAGAACACGCCAGAGACACAGCAGCTCCAGGAAGGAGGCCTGCTCAGCCTAGCCTGTGTTCAAATTACGGAGCAGGTTTTGGGGATGGGCTTGGAACCCCCCCGGTTGCCTGTCATTTCTGAGGAGCTGACACTTCACAAATGTTATTTCTTTCAGAATCTGGGACGTTTAGGTAGCTAGAGATATTATTAAGGCAAGCTCCGAGGGTGGCAGTTAAGTGTGATTTCTGTTAGAAACAGATCCACAGAGGGTCAGAACTGAAAGGCACCTTTCAGTTGATGATTTTGCACAGGGCGACCCAGAGAGGAGAGGACAAGGCATCTGCCCAAGGACACATAGTGAGGGCACCAAGCAGCTGGGGAGCTGAGCCAGGTGCTGGCCGTAGCCAGGCTCTTTACTCAGGCTATAGCTACCTCCTAGTTTTCTTTGTGAAAGACAAGTAAGTGCCTCTGTCCAGGAATCAAAACCACTGAAGGCCATGTCCTCCCTTGATCCCTTCCTATGAAGGTTCTGACTGCAGACCTAAAAAACAAAGAACCCTATAAAATAAAATCATCTTTGGGGCGCCTGGGTGGCTCGGTTGTTAAGCGTCTGACTTTGGCTCAGGTATGGTCCCAGGATCCTGGGATCGAATCCCGCATCGGGCTCACTGCTCCGAGGGAAGCCTGCTTCTCTCTCTCCCCCTCCCCCTGCTTGTGTTCCCTCTCTCGCTGTCTCTCTCTCTGTCAAATAAATAAATAAAATCTTTTAAAAAAATAAAATAAAATCACCTTTGTTTCTCTGTTCTTGCTTCTGGAAGCTCCTGCTTATTGATCTATTCAGTAATGAGGACTATGGCTATGGCTCAGCCCCTGGGGTGGGGTGGTGGGGTGACCCCAACAATTTTGGGTGCTACCACCCCCTCCCACTGAGAACTCCCAGCACAGAGCAAGACCGGAACAAGGGCTGTTTGTCGAAGTCCTCACCTGTTTTGGAAGCCCCATCTCAGACATCAGCTATTCTAGAAAGCTTCATTTGACTGCCAGCGAGGTAAACTATTTATTAAATGAGCATCCAAATTATGTTTCTGAGCCAGCTTCCTCCTAAGGAACCTGGGGACACACAGCGTTGCCATGAGCATGAGGTGACATGCATGGGCCCACAGGCCCACACTACAGTCCGTGAAATCCCGTTCATAGATTCTCTGTTTGACCTTCCCAAGGTCACATGCCAGCCAGATGAAACAGTATTGAGGGCTGGTAAACTCCTAGCACTGCTTTTGATGCCATTCCCAGCGTCCATAGCCTTCTCCATTCCAGGCTCCCACACCTCCCGCACTCCCTTCCTCCCCCAACCCGCACGCCCAGCTCCCAGGAAGGGCCCCACCTGTGACCCAGACCCCCAAATCCAAGGTCAGACACTGCATACCCCCATCTATCTTCTTACCATGTTCTGTGTCTAAGCACTTGGAAAAATGCTGTTGTCTACCAAAGGGGAATTCTGGTATCATTCGGCAGGGGCCTCATGGCAAAGCCAGAAGGTCTTCCTGGAGACCCTGACATTGCCCAAGGATGAAGCAATCTCCTCCCTCATACAGCCCATCAGCCTGGAAGGCAGCCTCAGGGTGGCCAGATTCCAGACTTGCAGTCTAGACGATTAGTCGAGCCTGACCCCCAACTGAAAAATGTGAAGAGCAAGCTGGGGGCAAGGATGAACTCCTGGGGGAGGAGAGACCTTTCACACCCGGCCCTCTGTGTGACCTCTGGAACACGGGAGAAATCTGAGCAGTGGTACAACTGTCTGGGGAGGGGTCATGCCCCATGGCCTAGTTAATCACGGTCCACAAAGTCTGAATTCAGGGGCTCAGAAGCAGCCCTAGTGAACTCGCCGCAGTGTGACTGCTGACCCTCTGTGGAGAATGGAGCCACTGTTCCGGAACAGGCCTCCGCCTCTCGGCGTCCGTCTTCCACGTCTCTTGCTGCCAAAGCAGCAGTCCACCCTCCCAGCTGGGGTCCTCCCCTGTGAGCGGTCCCAGAGGGGCCCAGGAGGCCCCAGAACCACCCAACCTGGGGACATTCTCCCATCTGGTGGAGTCTAGGCTCTTGCAAGTGTCACGGCAGTTTCCCAGGGTCACAAGTTTGGAGCCCAGAGATGCCCTGGACACAGAAACAGAGCAAAGCCAAGGCTCAGATACCTTCATTATAATTTTGATTTTACGTGGCAGCCAGGGCAGCCAGGAAATACCGAGTCCCCTGCCTGAGAAACCAACACAGACATGAGCCTTCGTAGGTATTGGTGAGAAGCATACGCATGCGCAGACACGCGCACACCAAGGCAACATCCTGAACGTGAGCCCAGGAGGAGCGGCAGAGAAGCAGCGGTGTTTAAAGATCTAGGGCATGCAAACGTGTGCCACGGGAGCTCACTGGTAAGAGAAGAGGGAAGAGTGTTGCAGAGAAAAGCCCATTTCACAACCCCTTCCTGACTGTTCTGTGGCATGTCCCCCAGATTGCCCCAAAGGACTGAGTCACTCATTCCCCCAACTGCTGGGAGTATTGGTAGCAGATGGTTCTCAGCTGAGTTCCTCTCTTTGAATCCCTGAATTGCACTTCCTTAAAGTGAAACACTTTGCCCAAGGTCACACCCTTCCTAGAGGCAGGCAATGACGTCCAGTGACTGGTCATTAATAGGGTACAAGGGCCCAGACTCCCTTCTTCTATTTAAAACAACTCAGGGGACATCCCTGCTCCAGAGCTGTCTGGAGCAACAGCTGAGGCCTTTCTTGCAACTATACTGCAGTGTGGCTTCTCCCTCTGCCTAATCCACAGCCTTTGTTCCCTGTAGATACCAACACTGAGGAGCCTCCCCAGTGAGATTCCTTTTTTTTTTGGTAAAGATTTATTTATTGGGGGGGGCAGAGGGAGAGGGAGAGAGTATCCCAAGCAGACTCCACGCTGGGCATGGAGCCCAATGTGGGGCTTGGTCCCAGGACCCCGAGATCACAACCTGAACCGAAACCAAGAGGGAGATGTTCAACCAAATGTGCCACCCAGGCGCCCCTCCCCAGTGAGCTTCCTGCACCCTAATCTCAATTTCCCAGGCTGGTTCCTGGAAAATCCACCCTAGACACCAGGTGAGGCCCCAAGCTCACTGATGAGGAGGCACCCAGAGAGGATGGCGCCCCCTGGCCTGAGTAACTCCTAATTTCTGGGGCAGGTGAGCATGCTCAAGTCAGAAGACCTGGATTCAAGCCTTCCACTCTGGTTTTGCCTTGTACTACCCTGCTCCTGGTGCCTCACTTTCTCTATCTTGAGAATAGTTCCAATGACCCATCTCATGTGGAGCATGTGAAGATCCCAAGAGAGTGAGCACTGGTCCAAATGCCTCGTGAGCTGTAGGGGGCTGCATGATGTGTTGTGCAGCTAACTCGACGTGTTTCAGGGGTGCACAGGGCAGACCAGGAGCCATTCAATCAGCCCGGGGTCTTCTGGGAAAAGAAAGATCAGGGAACGCATGAGTCAGGGTTCTCCAGAGAAACAGAATCAATAGAACAGATACAGGAATGGGTATTTATTATGAGAGATTGGTTCACGGGATCATGGAGTCTAAGAGGTCCCATAATCTGTCATCTGCAAGCTGGAGCCCCAGAACACTGTGGTATAATTCCAGTCCAAGTTCCAAGGCCTGAGAACCAGGGAGCTGAGGGTGTAAATCACAGTCCAAGGCAGGAGGAGACTGATATCCCAGCTCCAGGTGGCAGGCAGGATGCAAAAGGGGTGAATTCTTCCTTCCTCTACCTTTTGTTCTGTTTAGTCCCTTAAGGGATTGGATGATTCCCATCCATACTAGGGAGGACAATCTACTTTACTGACCCCACCAATTGAAATGTTAATCTTGTCCAAAAATATCCTCACACACACTTAAACCCAGAAATCATGTTTAATCTGGGCACCCCATGGCCCAGTCAAGTTGACACATAAAACTAACCATCACAGGGAGTGGGATTTTGAAAGATCCTGAAATGGGAGACTCGAGTCCCCATAATGGTCACCCCTGAGGGTCTTGGGCAGGGCATGTCTTCCTACTGGAATGCACTGTTCTCTTTTCTTCTGTCCAGAAAAAAATCTGAAGTTATCATCTCTTCCTAATGTTCTAACTAATGCAAGTGGAAATGATGAGGTTTCTTTCTGTTCCCTAGAACACTCAAATATACTACTATGACAACAATTGGGCTACTACCAATCTTCCTAACCAAGTCTCTTAATTATAAATACTCAGTGTGAAGTGAGTTAGACTCTTAAGCCCCTGTAGACATCCTAGGACCTACGTTGTGGGGAATGAAAACTGAACCAATTGGCCAGGGATGTGCCATCTTGAACTGCACTAGAAGGAGCATACCAGGTCAGTGCCCCTGCTAATTAGAAAAGAGTAAGACCTACAGAAAGGGACATGGACATGTATCAAAGGGGAACAGGACAGAAGGCAGGAAGGGAAAGACAGAACCCTCTACAATGTAATGTGTCTGACCTTGGAGATCATTAAGGGGTTTCACTGTGACCCAGAGATGCCACTTCAGCATCCATGGACAAAGGATTCAGCCACAGCACTGCTCAAAACACATAAGTGAAGCCAGCATTTCTCCATCTCTGTTTGACATGATTCTTCCATCAACTGAACCAGTGACCTCACAGACTCAAAGTCTGGCTTGCTCATCTCCTAAGTGAATATTTTTTGAATGAACAAATAAATGATGTTTCATCCTCAGCCGCTCCCTTCCTCCTACACAACAACAAACATATAGAAACTACGTACGCATGCATAAATTTACTAACACATACGTATACAGACATATCACATGAACTCACAGACTTCCATATGTGCCCAAAAACCCTAGTCCATAAAGTCACATGCATAGATAGAATGAACTTTGACATAAAAGCAAACACTGGGACCCATGTCCATATTCAGTTGCATACACACATACACACAGAGATACTTACACTCAAATTTCTTTGTCCTAATTCATGGTTTATCCGTGGATTTATAACCCTGTCTGTGACCCTAGGACCTGATGAATTGTGATGACAATTTGACAATTTGACAATGTAATCATTATCTATTTGACAATGTAATTACTCATGTAAACCCTTATTCCAGCACACAATGGATGAACAAGGTGGAAAACCAGTGTGACTATTGAAGACCATTGAAGACCATAGCAACAGCAGGTGAAAAATGAAGAAACTAGTGTGAAGCTAGCCTCAGCACTTCAAATAGGACTGGCAAAGCCCTCTGTTACTCAGGTTTTTTGTTGCTCTACTTTTGGTGAAAAGTGAGAATTTCTTGTTCTTCCACATACACAAACAATTCCACGTGTGTCCATCTTTAAATTGATCAAGCCCAGCAACTCAAACCAAGTGCTAACTACGGAAGCTGGAGGGGGCTGGTCTTCCGAGAGACCAGTCTCCTCCAACTCATTCCCACTATACAGAAGGTATGATGGTTGGATTCAACGCCAGCAATGTTATGTGCCAGGTATCATGGCAGCCATGGTGGAAGGCAGCAAACTATAAAAGCATGCCCTCAAACTGATGTCCCTCTGCCCTCCCTAAAAATCCCTTTCAAATATGAAATGTTATTGAATACTCACAACTTTACAAGGGAGAAAAATGGCCAAATGAATGATTGCCTCCATTTCATAGAAGACACTGTGACTCAAAGATGGTAGGTAACAGCTCGCAGGTCAGAGGTCCGAAGAAGGGTAGACACATTTTTAATTATCTGTTGAAAAGTGAAACCTAAACTCTTTGCACAAGAGACAGCTTCCTCCATATTTTAGACCATTTATAACAGGAGTGACAGTTAAGCGTGACTTAAGAAAAAAAAAGGGAACAAGAGAAATTAGTGCTCTAAAATAATTCCAGTTTGGGTCATACTGATTCATGCGGGTGAAAGGAAATCAGAATCCTGCTGGGCGGGCAAAGGACTTGGAGGCCTCCGACACGTGAATTGGTCACGTTGAATTCTGTCATCAGATTCCGGGTCTATCAGTGGTGCTTCATTTGCATTAAATGAAAACGAGTCCAAAAATACACACTGTTGCTAAGGTTACATCTTGCTGGATGCAAATGAAGATGTGTTTGTGCAGACCAGTTAAAAATATCTTGGCACTAGCTTATTTTCCCATTGGCATGAAGGGATTTATCAGGAGCCTATTAAACTGAGAGGTTAAGCTTACCTTAGTCAGCATTAGGGGTCTGGAAAGAGCATTATTTCTGAGTGATATTTCTGGAACTTGCAGGAACTACTCTTTTTTTTTTTTTTTTTTTTTTTTAATTTAAAGTATAAGTCTGGTTTCAGTAGGGTTTGTTTTTTTTTTTAAATAGAAATATCACCTAATAACAGGACCTACTGCTGCAAATGTAGACATACTTCTCCAGGTTCTGAAAGAGCTAACTGCATTGATATTTGTGAATCTGAGAGGAAATTGGGAACGAGCAAGCAAAGGGGTTGCAGTCTAGTCGGATAAGCAGAGAAGAAAAGCATCATTTCCATCTTGCTGAGTCTTTGATGTACATTGTTATACTTAATTCTCCCAATCACCCTGCAAATGAAGGGTTATTATTTGTTTTTAAGTTGGGGAAACTGAGGCTCGGGGACATTCCTCCACTCTGTAGTAAGTGGAGGGGCCGAGAGTTGAATTTAGAATTAATTCTGAATTCATGGCCTTTTCTCTATATTGTTCTGCCTTAATAACTGAAGATAAATGATCAAAGAAGACTATAAAATAGGACGTATGAGCCCAAAAAAGCAGATGAAGTTTTGACATTGGAAAAAAAAAAAGGCATTATTGAAAATCGAAGTGGTTTTGACTTTTTAGCCCAAATTCATAGCTTTGCCTGAATGTGTCTCAGCTTTCCATGGGTAGGGACAAATGCTTCTGCTTCCCTTCCACTTCTGGACACAGCCCACCCCCCAAATCATTGTCCCACTAGTCATCAAATCCAAAAATGTCAAAGCCAGAAAGGGCCTCAGAAGTCATCCCACACCTCCTTCTTGAGGCATGAAACTCTGGTAGGGAGAGATTCCCAGAAGGGAGGCCATTCATCCATCTGGTTGAAACCCCGAATGTAGATGGTAGCTCACATTTATTGAACACTTACTCGTATTGAACACGTGGCTCTTCTCCAAGTACTCTACCCCTTTAATTCCTTACAGCAACCTTATGAGCTAAGTGCCATTACCACCATTTTGCCAATGAGGAAAGTGACACATAGAAAGTGTAAATAACTTGTCCAACCTCACATAGCCTCTGAGTGGTGGAAATGGAATTAAATGTCATGTAGTATGCCTTAAAATACTGGCTTCTTCACCACTGCCCTTTACTTCCTCAAAGTATCTCCTACTTCACAAAACAGGCCATGTCAGTGTGTTTTTAGAAGGGTATTGTCCACATGGGTGATATCTCTTGTTTACTTTGGAATTCTGTGAGATCTGGAAAACTGGCCAGGCACGGGAAGAGGAAGCCGAAGGAGGGAAAAAAGAAAAAAATGAGAGGGGGGGGGGACAGTTAGAAAATCTTGGGTTCAAAAAGAATATGGGGCCAATGGTCAATTCTTTCTAGAGCTATGCTATGGGAAAGGGGACCAACCTAGTAATCACTACACTCAGCGTATTGAGCATAGGTTAGAGGTCAGATGTGTGATGTGCACTGTTTCTAAGCTTCACCACAGCCCTGCAAAGTATGTGTCACTTGAAATATAAAAATAAATAAAAAGTCCGTTGAGTCTCATCTTCCCTCAAAACAGCCTGCCTTCCATCCCATGCCTCCCAAAACGCCACTCTTTCTGGCTGTGAAGCCAAAGCCTACGTGTGCCCCTGGATTTCACTTTTCCTTGGTCCCCACATCTGAACTACTAGTAAGTCCTAAGGGTTCCACTCTTGAAATACATCTTGACTCCCCTCCTCTCCATTTACCCTGCTACCGTCCTGGCCCAGACCAGGACAACGAGTTACCCAGATAACTCCTAATCCCATCATTGTTCTCCCACTCCCTGCTCTTGTTTTTCAGAGTGACTGGAATTATTTTTCTAAATGTAAGTCAAATAACATCTCTTCCTTAAAAAAAAAAAAAAATCCACTCGCTTCCGACTGAATTTCAAATAAAATCTAAACTGATCTTAGGATTTCTCCCTTGCCTTTCTCTGTAACCCAGTTTTGAACCACTTTCTGTGTCACGTGCCATTCCTCAGTCACACTGACTTCCGTTTCTTCCTGGAGCACTCTGAAAGTGATTTTAGTTCGTGTTCCTTCTGTCAGCAAAGCCTCCCCCCCTTCTCTTCAAGTAGATGGTTATTTCTTATCTCTTCAGTCTCAAAAGCTGAATGTCCCCTCCTCAGATCAACCTGTCTGTGTCACCCAACCTAAAGGAATATTTTCTATAACATTCTATCATATTACCGTATTTTACTACTTTCGTAATATTTATCAATATCTAAAACTATATTTTTATTTGTTTACTATTCATTATTTAGATGGACTGAATGCTTGTGTCTCCCTCTGAAGTTCCTAAGTTGAATTTCTCATCCCCAAGGTGATGTCATTTGGAGATGGGGCCTTTGGGAAGTGGTTAGGTCTAGATGAGGTCATGAGGGTGGGGCTCTCGTGATGGGATTAGTGCCCTTATAAGAGGAAGAGACTCTAGAGCTCTTTCTCTCTCCAGAAGCTTACACCAAGGACAGGCCAGGGGGGCACACGGGAAGAAGGTGATGGTCTAGGAGCCAGGCAGCAGACTCTCCCCAGACACCAAATCTGTCAGCACCCTGATTTTGGTCTTCTGGCCTTCAGATCTTGAGAACATGAATTTCTATTGTTTAAGCCCCCCAGTCTGTGGTATTTTGCTATGGCAGCTACAGCAAACTAATACACATAATATTAAAACATAAAATGAAGAACATAATTGCACAAAGCCATGTATATGTCCTGTGAAGCATTGTTTTTGCAGTCGGGGACATTTGGAAATAGACTTAATTTTTACTCAAAAGAGAATTATTTAAGTAAACTGAGGGTAATATGTCTATTACAAGGAATAAAAGTAACATTTAAAAATATACAGAATATCTTGGGGCGCCTGGGTGGCTCAGTCATTAAGCGTCTGCCTTCGGCTCAGGTCATGATCCCAGGGTCCTGGGATCGAGCCCCGCATCGGGCTCCCTGCTCGGCGGGAAGCCTGCTTCTCCCTCTTCCACTCCCCCTGCTTGTGTTCCCTCTCTCGCTGTGTCTCTCTCTGTCAAATAAATAAATAAAATCTTAAAAAATAAGTAAATAAATAAAAATATACAGAATATCTATTTGTGCTAATATTAAAAAGATCAACGAGATAAATCGAAAAAGCAAGTTACAAAACATTACATATAAAATAACCACATTTACATGTTTTTTTTTTAATACGGATATATCTGTATATGTATATGTATTTGTATGCAAATGCATAGCAGAAGTTCTGGAAGGATACCACAAACAGTTAACTGTGGTTACCTCTGGGGAATGGCATAGGTTGTGTACATTTATGAGTGTGTGTTGACCTTTTCCTTCTAACTCTGTATATTTCTATGTTTTGGCAAATTCTACATTGGTTATGCATTCCTGTACTAGTAATGCAGAAAAATGATTCCTTAATTAACTTGCTATATCTTAATTAACCCATAATGCTAATTTCCTGTCCCTCCTGACCCAGCCTGTTCTGCCCAACCCCCCAGTACTCTCTGATGCAGCCTCTAATATCCCTCAGCTATGTGGGAAGCACAGTTCAAGCCTTGTAAGTCTTAGTATGAGTAAAAATGCTGGGACAGCAGAAACATGATGGAAATTTCATTAGTGAACTGCATTACCAGGACCAAGACTGTTAGGTTTGGAAACGTCCACCCTTCTGCCTGGGAACATGGGGTGTAAGGTTCCTGCTGTGGCTTGAACAGTTGTTTCCATTTTGGATGCCTCTAAAGCCAAAGGAAAAAGAAAGATAGTCATGAAAATTAAATTATTTGAATTTGAAAAAAAAAATTATTTACCAAGCGCCTACAATGTGCCAGAAACTACACTGGAAAATGTGCGTACGCAAGCCCATTCAAGCTGATATAACCATGCAAAAACAGTATTATTGTTCCCGTCTTACAAAAGAACCAGAGCTAGGAGAGTTTGCTTAAGTGGAATGATTCTGAGATCCCTTAATGAAGGGCTGTGTTCTCTCAGGAGACAGAAGAAAGGAAAATGTCCACTGCCCCCTCCATCTTCCCAGATATTAATTAGTACCTTCTATGGTATGCCTTTTGTCTCTTGCCTGGGTGGTGAGGCAGGGCTTGGAGGCAGGGCTTGTTCTTTCTTCCAGGGGAGGTTTCCTGAGGCATCACTCCCTCTTACCACTCCCCGGCCTCATTCTCTTGGTGCTGATGCAGAAGGAGGCACTGGGAGGCGGTCTCTCACTTGCCAGGGCTCTCACTTGCCATCGGCTATCAGCTAGAGCAGGTGTCAGAAACAGAAGTTTGCTTCAGACCAAGAAAGGAAGAAGCTGGAATGAGGTATGAGGTCTGGGGTAGTGGGGCGCTATGGGGGAGTGGAGTCAGAAGTAGGGAATTTTGGGGGGTACCTGGATGGCTCAGTTGGTTGAGCATTCCACTCTTGATTTTGGCTCTGGTCATGATCTCAGGGTTGTGGGATGGAGCCCCACATCAGGCTCTGTGCTCAGCATGGAGTCTCCTTGAGATTCTCTCTCACCCTCCCTCTGCCTCTTCCCCTGCTTGTGCTCTCTCTTTAAAGAAGAAGAAGAAGAAGAAGAAGAAGAAGAAGAAGAAGGAGGAGGGGGAGGAGGGGGAGGAGGAGAACAAGAACAAGAACAAGAAGTAGGAATGTTGGTACATTAACTATATTCTGTCTTGATGTATCTGGAGACTCACTGACCAAGGAGAAGATAACCTTCCCAGAGCTAGCTAATTCTCTGAGATAGCAAAGGATTTGCCTGGGAGTGCATCTTTCCTGTGCATGGCTCACAAATCCAGAGCCCACATTCCCAACCACCTCCTCTATCTGGCTTTTATATTCCTGAAGGTAATATTCCTCTGCCCTACTCTTCCCAAAGCCAGGTCTCAGACAACTATGGACAGCCCCTATGCTTAAGAGCCTACTGAAATTACCCAAGAAAGTCAAGGCTACATCTGTTTATCCTGCTTTACCTTGCCTTTCCTTCAGAAGCCGCAATATAAAGCCCTTGTTTTCCCTCTCATTCCTTCTGCCTCCTGACTGAGCATGGTGCTTCGCTGTGTGGCCCTGTGTGGCCTGCCATGCCTCCTGTTTCCAGGGAACTTTGAGTAAAAATGCTTCCTTTGTGACAATCACTTCCGTTTCTCTGTGTGTGACCATATCTGATTAAAAACAAATCCAGGGTATGATCCAGCAATGGCACTAGTTACAGGTACATGATGAATCACTAAATTCTAATCTACAAACCAATATTGCACAGTATGTTAAGTAAGTAAAATTTTAAAAAACAATAAAAACAAAAATAAGAATAAACAAATAAAAAAAACAATGCTGGGGAGCAGTTTTTAAATAGTGTTTTGGGACAGAAAGTAAGTATCAAGATGCTTAAGATGCTCACTAATTTAAGCCACCTGGGACTGTGAGGACTGGCCTGTGATCGCTCCACCCTGACAGGAAGCGGTGCCCTTTGTCAGTCAGAGCTCTAGAACCCTCTTTCCCTCCCCTTTATCAAAACTGCCTTTCTGAGAAGTGTCTCTATCAGTCACTTATTGCTCTCTGATCTTGAAGGACTGCTGTAGGAACGTGAAAACTCTTGTCTCTGGGAAAGAATATGGAGACCTTTGTGTGAAAACCTGGATGGCTTCCCAACTCCTGATCTGACCCTCTAATGACAGTAAGGCATGCATCTAACCCCCAAAATGCAGGAAGCATACGAGTATTCCATTGAGAACAAAGACCTTGGGCCCAGTATATTCTAACAAATGCAGGTGCAAAATGCATTTCAGAAGGAGGAGCTGAGTGAAGAAAAACTCTTTTTATTCCTTCACTTTAAGGAACTTTCTTGGCACATTTGATTTTAAATATCCAGAAGCAAACAAAGTTGCCATTAAA
Organism: Neomonachus schauinslandi; assembly: GCF_002201575.2. Taxonomy (NCBI): domain Eukaryota; kingdom Metazoa; phylum Chordata; class Mammalia; order Carnivora; family Phocidae; genus Neomonachus; species Neomonachus schauinslandi. The sequence goes on along the minus strand of NC_058412.1, from coordinate 12,487,407 downwards.
TTCACTTCAAAGGCCTTTTCTATGAGCTCTAATGGGACTTTGGAAGGCATTGATGGTCATGAATTTGCTTTTATTCCTTTTAATGCTGTGCATCTGATGTGCTAAATGCGCTAAGTACCTAATAAGCTATAAATTAAATTGAGAACCACTTCATTATCTTGTTCAGGTAGTGAGCTATCCAACCATTAGTTAATTCGCCCATTTCAAAATAAACAATAGACATATTTTACAAATGGGAGAAATATATGTTTTTTTAATAACATTTCTTAATTACTGCTCCTGACATACAGGCAAGACAGTAGGCTGATAATGAGCTCTATCACACTCCTCTGCTTCTCCCACGGTAAGAAAGAAAAAAGAGAGAATTCCAAAGTTCACAGATGAGTAAGAGTATACATCAAAATAAACTCCTATGAGTATTTGTATTGTATCAAGAGCCAAGAGTTAATACCTGTGGCAAAAATGAAGAGATATGGCCATGTATTTGGAAGGGTCTAGAACAGCATTCACTGCATGAAGCCCAGAGCTGTGGACTGAACCTAGAAATATCCTAACCAGTGCATAGGAAGCAGGATGACCTAACCAAGTAGGCGATAGAGGCAGAGTTACTACAGAGAAATTAAAGTTCTAAGGCTATAAAGGGCACTATCATGTGGCCTTAATGAACACTTTTTAGAAGTTGTAAAACTCCTGAATTGGGAAAGTAAAAAGTGGCCTAGTTCCAGTTAATCTCATAGGTCTCCATATGACTGGTTCTACAAGTCAATCCACAAAGGAACTCCCACAAAAAGGAATTCTACTGAGTGTGAGAAACCACGTGAAGAACTGCCATGTGAGGTCATTAGCTGCAACAAAGAAGGGAATTTATTAAAGAAGAGACTTTAATCAGCATTGTTTAAAACATCCAAAGAGACTAAGGAAGGGAAAATATAAGCAAATAGTATGGAATGAAAACATAATGGATAAATTTCAAAAAGAAAATGTGAATTCTTAAAAAGAACAAGGAAAGGACTAAAATCAGAGTGGGAGGGAAACTCAGTCATTTATTAATTGATTAAACAAATCCAAGAAAGAGATTCATCTAGAATGCAGAAGCAACAGAATCTAAGAGGAATGGAAGCTAGACTATGAAATTCTAGCATGCATCAAACAGGTGTTCAAAAGAATTGTCCTGTATTTGCTATCTTATGCAAGCTATGACCTAATTTTGATCTAAAGGTTCTAATGACCTCATAAAGTGTGTTGGTCAGTTTTACTTCTTTCCCTATTCTCTGGAATATTTTCTTTTTTTAAAAAAAAGATTTTATTTATTTATTTGACAGAGAGAGACAGCGAGAGAGGGAACACAGGCAGGGGAGTGGGAGAAGGAGAAGCAGGCTTCCCACTGAGCAGAGAGCCCGACGTGGGGCTCGATCCCAGGACCCTGGGATCATGACCTGAGCTGAAGGCAGACACTTAATGACTAAGCCACCCAGGCTCCCCTGGAATATTTTCTATAAGTTAGGGGTTAGCTGTTCCTTCCTTGACAATTGATAAAATGTCTATCTTTAGCCAAATGAGCATGGGGAACATACAAAGTGGTTGGTGACTGGGCATTGGACATTTCAACTCTAAATGAAAGTTATTTAATGGTAATCTTTTAAGGTTTTCATTTCTTTTTCTTGTAAGGTTTTTTTCTTTGAGATGTAATCGACATATAACATTATGCATTTCAATACATAATGCTTTGGAATTTATATATATTATTGCAAAATGATCACCACAGTAAGTCTAGTCAATTTTTTTTCTTGTGATAGAAACTTTTAAGGTTTACTCTTATCAACTTTCAAATATAATGCAGTATTATTAACTATAGTCACCATGCTGTACATTATATCCCCATGACTTACTTATTTTATAACTGGAGGTTTTTACCATTTGACCCCCTTTACTTCTTCTTGCATCAATTTTCATATTTACATTTTGCCTCAAAAATTTTATGTTTGTTATTGGTGGAAAATTAATTCATTTCTAAATGTGCATTTGATAAAATCCAATACTCATTAGTGATACTTTTTAAATGTGAGAGCCTACTTTAATCTAATAAAGGTATTCTACTAATATATACTAACAAGCTTCACACTTGTTTATTTAACATTGTATTAGAATTCCTGACCAATGCCTTTAAGCAAGAAAAATAAATAAATGATAAGCTTTGACATACATAAAACTTTTATTATTATTTTATTTATTATTATTATATTATTATTGTAGCTTATGTGATTTTGCAGATAAAAAATCATCAAAAGAATCTACATCCAAACTAGTAGAATTAGTAAATGATTTTAGATAGGTCTCTGGGTGGATTAATAAACAAAAATTGTATTTTCATATACCAACAACAAAAAAATTTGCAAATGAATTTAAAAATGAATTCCATTGTAAGAACATAAAGAAAATATCAAACACCTAAGGATATCTCTAACAAAGGATATATAAACATTCTATACAAAAACATGCAAAACATTACTGAGATAAATAAAAAAAGACAAAAATGCAGGAATATAAGATATCATAGAATGGAAAGCCCCATATTATGAAGATATCAATTCTCCCCAGTTTTATTTCAGAACTCATTGTACACAAAATCATACTACCAGCAGATTGGTGTTTTTTCTTTCATTTGTATTTATTGTTTCTTTTTCTGGGAAAATTAATTAACTGATACTAAAATTAAAAAGAAATGCAAAAGACCAAAATAAGTTATGATAATCATGAAGAACAAAAGGAAACTGGATAAATTGCACTCTCAGATATCAAGATTTATTAGAAAGCTATAGAAATTAAGAGTGTATGACATTGGCTTAAGGACAAAGAAATTAGTGAAGCATAGCAGCAGATTCAGAAACAGATTCACATATATATGGAGAATTTATTTATGACAAAATGGCTCTGCAAAACCATGGGGAAAGGACCTTTTCAATAATTTTTTTTTCTAGTTCAAGTAGACTTTCATATTGAAAATCATAAATCTTGGGACACCTTGGGTGGCTCAGGCAGTTAAGCGTCTGCCTTCGGCTCAGGTCATGATCCCAGAGTCCTGGGATGGAGCCCTGAGTCAGGCTCCTTGCTCAGCCAGAAGTCTGTTTCTCCCTGTCCCTCTGCCTGCCGCTCCCCCTGCTTGTGCTCTCTCTCCTTCTCTCTCTCTCTGACAAATAAATAAAATCTTAAAAAAAAAAAGAAAATCATAAATCTTGACCCTTACTTTTTATCATATTCATCGTATAAAACCATCGGATTGTTTGCCTAAATGTGAAAGGTAAAACAACACAGTTTCTAAATTATAACATTTACTCAATAATATATATACTGAAGGATATAATTCAGCAAAAAGAAAAAGCCAGAAGAAAAACAACGAGTTAAGAAGTTGATAAAATACTTCAGTAAATATGCATTTTATTGATTGTAAATAATAAAACTTAAAATAAAAGTAAAATGTATATTAAGTTGGATACTACTAACTCATTTTTAAATAATTCACGTTGAAATAGAAAAAAAGGAAATCACTCAGTATTTAAAATGAACAGAATATACTACATCTTAAAATAAGACATGTAGATAAAAAGGACATACAAATATGGAGCCAAATGTCTCAATTAGAAAACAAGAAAAAGTGAAAACAAATGAACTAGCAGTGAGGGAAAGCAAAATAACATGATAAATCAAAATAAAAGGAATTTTATAAACAAATAAAATAGTAATAGAAAATAAATCAACAAAATATTAAGAACGTTTTTTCCAAAGGTTTTCTTTTCAAAAGCCTAATAAAATATGAAAAACAAAAAATGGAAGACTAAAAATAATATTACAAAAAAATAGAGACCTACTCTAGATTGTGTAGAGATTTTTAATTAAAGGAGAATAAGAAAAGCTATGTGCCAATGGATCTGAACTCTAAAAAAAATGGAAAACTTTTTGGAAAGTGATAAAAATAGATTCAGTAAGAATATTATTAAAAGATCATTGTACATGTTTAAATGCACTATTGAGTCCAGCTTACTGGTGTTGTATCCGGGAATTTTACATCTATACTTAAAAGTGAGAAAGATCTATGTTTCCCTTATTTGTGTGTTTGTTTTCTTCTTTTTCTAATAGAAGATTAGATCCTTATTTCATGTATTCCTTTTAGTAGTTAATCCCATGAAGTTGTCTCATATGCATTATAGGAAATATTATTCTGAAATGTACTTGTCATAAAATAATGACCTTCCGTAGTTAAAATTTATGAGGACCTTGCTCATAAAACAAAACAAAACAAAAACAACCTTGCACGCTCTGTTCTTCCATCCTTCTCTCACTGTTTGGTTTATTTTAATCACCCAAGATAAGCTGATGTGCAACAGGCTGGAGAAATACTGCCAGCTACAGAGTCATCTTTTCCAGTCCCTTCTATGCTAGCCTCCCCCAGCCTTGCCCCCCACACAATTAGAAATCTCACAAGTTAAATCTCCCCTAACACTGTGCCTGACACATAATAGGAATTCTTTTCTTAAAAAAGATTTTATTTATTTATTTGAGAGAGAGAGAGACAGTGCAAACACATGAACAGGGGGAAGGGACAGAGGGACAGGGAGAAGCAGGGATCCCAATGAGCAGGGATCCCAATGCGGGACTCGATCCCAGGACCCTGGGATCATGACCTGAGCTGAAGGCAGACGCTTAACTGACTGAGCCACACAGGTGTCCCCGTCCTAGGAATTTTATGACAGTCTGTGGAATTGAGTAAAACTGAATGATTATTATCATTTTTTTATTAATCACATTATACAGTCTATTTCATGTTCTACACATTTTGCTTTTTTCTAACGGAAGAAACAGGAAGATGCTGATCAAATCAAGTTCCAGGCCTGGGGCTACTCATAGACAAATCTGATTACCAGGTTGTGTGGATATTGAATTCCATTAAGTCCCAGGCATTTTCATGTCCTTTTTAAAAGCTTTTTTTATTATAGAAACTTTCAAACAGTTACAAAAGTAGCCACAAACTCCTATGAACTCATTATCCAGCAGCAACAATAATCAGGTCATAGCCAGTCTCATTTCATCCGTTCTCTTTCCTATTCTTCCCCATAATATTTGTTCTGTGAATTTTATCCAACTTTATTGAGATATAATTGAGATATACCACTGGGAAATTTTAATGTATAATGTGATGATTTGATACACATATGTATATTGCAAAATGATTACCACATAAGGTTAATTAACACATTCATAATATAATACAATTCACAACATACTAATCACTCCTTTCTGTGTGTGGTGAGAACATTTATGGTCTACTCTCTTAGCAACTTTCAAGGTTACAATACAATATAGTTAATTACAGTCACCATGCTGTACATTAGATCCCCAAAACTAACTCAGTTTATAATTGGACATCTATATTCTTTGACCAACATCTCCTCCTTTTCTCCACCACCCAGCCCTGGCAGCCACCATTCTACTCTATTTCTACGAGTTTGCCTTTTCAGGTTCCACATATAAGTGAGATCATGCAATATTTGTCTTCTTTGTCTGACTTATTTCACTTAGCATAATTCCCTAAAGGTCTGTCCATATTGTTGCAAGTGGCAAGATTCCTCTTTTTTTGGTAACTGAATAATATTCCATTGTACAAATATACACTGCATTTTCTTTCTTTCTTTCTTTCTTTCTTTCTTTCTTTCTTTCTTTCTTTCT
>NC_058412.1:12455744-12481676 GCF_002201575.2 Neomonachus schauinslandi | reverse complement strand
TCTTTCTTTCTTTCTTTCTTTCTTTCTTTCTTTCTTTCTTTCTTTCTCTTTTTCTTTCTTCTTTTTTTTTGGAGAGAGAGAGAGAAAGAGAGCAAGAGAGCAAATGCAGTTGGGGGGAGGGGCAGAGGGAGAGGGAGAGAGAAAATCTTAAGCAGGCTCCACACTCAGCACAGAGCCGACATGGGGCTCTATCTCACCACCATGAGATCATGACCTGAGCCCAAATCAAGAGCCAGACACTTAACTGACTGAGACACGCAGGCACCCCTACATTGCATTTTCCTTATCCATTCACACATCAATGGACACTTAGGCTGTTTCCATGTCTTGTCTATTGTGAATAATCTGTGATGAACATAGGAATGCAGATACCTTTTCTAGAGAGTTATTTCATTTCCTTTGGATAAATACCCAGAAGTAAGAGTGGGATCCTAAAATTTATATGGAATCAAAAAAGACCCCAAGTAGCCAAAGCAATCCTAAAGGCGGGGTGGTGGTGGGGGGAGATAGAAGCATCACACTTCCTAATTTCAAACTATATTACAAAGCTACAGTGATCAAAACTGTTTGGTACTGGAGTAAAAGCAATCAAGTAGACCAATAGAATAGAACTGAGAGCCCAGAAATAAACTCATGCATATCCAGTCAATTAGTATTTGGCAATGGAGACAAGAATACTCAATGCAGAAAGGATATTCTCCTCAATAAATAGTGTTGGAAAAACTTGCTATTCACTTGCAAAGAATGAAACTAGACCCAGATCTTATACCCCTCACAAAATTTGACTCAAAATGGGTTAAAGACTTAAATGTAAGATCTGAAACCATAAAACTCCTAGAAGACATAGGGTAGAAACTGCCTTGACATTAGTCTTGGCAAGAATTTCTTTGGATATGGCACCAGAATTATAAGCCACAGAATGCCTGCTACATGTTCTGCATGGAGCACTGGGTGTTATACGCAAACAATGAATCATGGAACACTACATCAAAAACTAATGATGGGGGCGCCTGGGTGGCTCAGTCGTTAAGCGTCTGCCTTCGGCTCAGGTCGTGACCCCAGGGTCCTGGGATCGAGCCCCGCATCGGGCTCCCTGCTCAGCGGGAAGCCTGCTTCTCCCTCTCCCACTACCCCTGCTTGTGTTCCCTCTCTCTCTGTGTCTCTCTGTCAAATAAATAAAATCTTTAAAAAAAAAAAACTAAGGATGTAATGTATGGTGACTAACATAACATAATAAAAAAAAGATAAGAGAGAAGTGTTGGTGAGGATATGAAAAAAAGAACCCTTGTGCACCATTGGTGGGAATGTAAATTAGCACAGCCACCATGAAAAACCATATGGAGGTTCCTCAAAATATTAAAAAATTAAAAATTGTTCTAATGAAAAAATGCTAGCCATCTTCAAAAGTGTGTTTGTCAAATCCATGCGAAGTCTAGACCAAAATGTCTATGAAGTGAATATTTCCTCTGGAAAGCTTTCAGTTTTTGCAACAACAGGAAGTCTCTATTTGAAAGTGACAGTAACAGGTGGCCATCAGAAGTCCCCAAAGAATCTTCCAGAAGGAAAGGCCTAGTGTGAGCATTTTCTGTACTTGACCCAGCACCCACCAGTAACAGAAACGTGAGCCCTGGCCCTTTGCTGAAATGACCACATTTGCCTCTGCTTACAGCAAAGGAGATGCCTGATAGTGGCCAAGTATACTCTTCAAGAGAACGAATGACACTCTGGGAAGCAATGGCTTAAGAAAATGAAACCAGGGGCGTCTGGGTGGCTCAGTCGTTAAGCGTCTGTCTTTGGCTCGGGTCATGATCCTGGGGTCCTGGGATTGAGCCCCGCATAGGGCTTTGTGCCCATCAGGGAGTCTGCTTCTCCCTCTCACTCTGCCCCTCCCCTGGCTCATGCCCCCCCAAAATAAATAAATAAATAAACCTTAAAAAAAAAAAAGAAAGAAAATAAAACCAAAACAAGGTTTCTGTGGCAGACACTAGGGACTCTACCAAGATCCCCTGAGGTCTTTGTACTATTTTGGGGTACCGATTTCTCCCTCTGCCTTTGCTTTGTACAGCCTCAACCTGAGACACTTCCTTTGGCTTCTGGAGAAGATTTGCCTGAAAGCAGATGGAGCTGGAGCCAGAGGGCCTGGGGATTTACATTCTTCCTCATCCACCCACCCGCTCTTAGCCAAGGGTAGAGTATGAGAGTCCATGAAGCTCAAGGGAAGACCAGCTCTGGTGCATTCACACCCCAGAGCTCCCCTTGGAAGCAGGTTGAGCCTGGAGCTTTGCTTGTAATCTCATCCTTGCTTGCTTTCTTCCTCCTTCCCCTTTTCTGTTCTGCTTCCATCGCTCCCTTACTGGTTTATCCTGGCAGCACATTCTACATAAATCATTTGCACATGAATTTCACCTCACCGTCTGCTTCTGGAAACTCAGCCCAAGAAACTTCCTAACCCCCAAAGAAGTTTACAACTATAAAAAAAGGGTATGAATACGATGGTATTCACTCACTATTCAGTCAAGCCTGTGCCGTGTGTTATAGAAATATAATGTTGAATCATTCCCTCAAGGAACTTTTAGGCGAGTAAAGAGCACAAGATAGAACACAAATAATTATGCCATATAGCATCAAGTAGGATGTCCAGGGTCTTGATGGACCATATATTTGACTCCTTCCACAGCCCCATTCCCCTTTCCAACTTTCCACTGAAGTGCATCAGCCAGGAAAAAGATGGCAACTGTATAACATCACTGTAAAATAGCGGAGCTTCACACTACATGCCTGACCACAGATGAGGGTGGAGAGAGCAGCCATTTCGTATACACAACGTGATGCCCTCCCAGGCAGTAAGTAAATGAAGCCAGTCCCACTGCCATCCCTCCTAGCTTCCCGCCAATATCACAATATCTACTGGATAATTGTTCAGGATGGAGAGCAAGGACAGAAGAAGAATAAAGTCGTGTGTCAGAACTCATCAGAACAAGAGTCCTCTCACATCGTTTTTAACACCCATGCACAGACAGCCAGGGACATGGGATGGCTTTGGATCGACAGGATGGACATGAGGAAGAGTCTGTACATAGAAGGAATTGCAAGATTCTACAATCTCTGTGGGGGCCCATCTCAGTTACAAGCTTGGCCTCCTATGGAGAGGATTAGATGCACCAATACCATTGGGTATCTGAAAATTTTCAGGAGTCTCAAAAGGCAAGCTGAGCTCAGCACTCAGAGCAAATGGGACACAGGGAGACAGACTCTCCAAAGAAAAAAGGAGAACACACTTAAACACAGAACAGAACAAGCAAAAACCTCTTGTGCTCTGAAGGCTCAAGTTGTCATCTTGCTTGAGTTGAAGGTGGTAAATATGTACATTCTGCTTTATTCTTGACATTGATAGAGAAACACGGTGCATTTTTTTAAATATAAAGTAATCATGAGAAGAAATGAATTAGGATTAACAACTTCCAAAGCAATACAGTAAACAGAGGGGAAATAATAAGAAAGCAAAACTAACAGAAAGTATAAAATAACATTGCAGGAATGAGGTCAGCGTATCCATTATCCATAATAAATGTAAATGAGTTATGAAAATAAAATATATCAAAAATTTAAAATAAAATAATAGATTAAATTACACCAGAAAAATGCAAACAGAATACAACTTGTAGTGATCGCATTATAATAACAAAGTGGAATTCAAGAAAAAAGCAGTAATGGGACATTACGGTTTACTGAAACAGTGCTTCATAATGAACATAGAATACCTATGTACACTTAGAAAGCTTTTTTCCCAAAGTTTCCTCAGAATTTGCTATTACAAATAGACAATAAATGATAACAGGATAGGCTAAAGTATACATCAAGCAAGTTCAACTACATAATCATTTTTCCAAATGTACGCAGGATAGTGGTCATGGAAAACTCAAAATAGAAAAAAGTTCCAAAATCAAGATTGACAGGCCATATTCTATGACCACATTGCAACAAAAGAGGAAATTACTAGGAAAAAAAAGCTTAAAAAAAATAAAACCACTCTTTTAAATAACTTTTGTTTTTTAAAAAAATCAAATTTGATGTCATAAATTATTAATACATTAATAATTAATTACAATAAAACACAGCATAGAAAAACCTATCCATTTACTTAAAGGAAATCCATGAGTTTAACCTATTTTTCATTATTAAATAAAAAAGATGGAGAATAAATGAAATAAGCATCAAGCTCAAAAAGTTAAATGAAGGCAAACAAAATAAACTGGGAATAAATTCCTAAAGATAAAGCCATAATTTATTGTGAATCAGAAAACAACAAAAGTTAAATTAAAAAAAAACTTTAAAAATAGAATTGAGGGAAGAAACCAATAAAATGATAATTCTCTAGTAAATGATATCATGGAAAAGAAGAGATAAAGCAGAATTTAAAAGCAACAAAAAGTAGAACTTTAAAGGACAATTTTAAATTATAAGACAACTCTCTGTATAATGGAATGCTAATGAATTTGAAAACCCTTTATGAAAACACAAATTTCCAAAACTGGCTTGTGAACAAAACCAACATCTGAATGGATCAATAACTTCGAAAGACACTTAAAACTCAAGTCACTTAAAACCAGCCCCCTAAAATGGCAATAGTACAAAGTATTTTTAAAAGTGGACATTTAAGGATTCAATAATTCTGCGGCACCTGAGTGGCTCAGTTGGTTGAGCCGCTACCTTGGGCTCAGGTCATGATCCCAGTGTCCTGGGAGCGAGTCCCACATGGGGCTCCTAAATAAATAAAATATTTTTAAAAAGAAGGATTCAATAATTCTCATGTTATTATGTTTTTAGAGCACAGAAAGAGATGGAATGTTTCCCAATTATTTTTATAGCTGAATTCTAATGTCAAAATGTAGTAGAGACATCCAAAAATAAAACCACAGACCTAACATTTGAAAAGGAAATATATGTGTATAAATAAATTACATTTTCACAAATTCAACTGTATACTTCATGATATAAAAACAGGGCACAGGGGGGTGCCCGGGTGGCTCAGTTGGTTAAGCGACTGCCTTCGGCTCAGGTCATGATCCTGGAGTCCCGGGATCGAGTCCCGCATCGGGCTCCCTGCTCAGCAGGGAGTCTGCTTCTCCCTCTCCCTCTCCTCCCTCTTGTGCTCTCTCTCTCTCTCAAATAAATAAATAAAATCTTTAAAAAAAAAAAACAGGGCACAGGGGATACCATTGTAGCAGTTTTAGCAAACGGAACAAATAGGATTCATTTTATTTATGTCAAAGTAATTCAGCTTTAGGAAATCTATGAAAGGAATTTAGAACATTATCAAGATAAAAAAGGAAAAACCCTATGATCATTTCTGTAGAGAGCAAGCTGACATTTGAGAAAATTAATATCCTTTCCTGACTGAATCAAAATAATTTTTCAAAATGGAGTCAGAAGGATGCCTGTAAATGCCATCTACCTGGGAAGCACAGGTGAGAGGTCTTCCGGGCGGAGGGGCTCCCCAGCATGCGCACTACCGAATCCAAAAGAGTGTACACTGATCATCTCCCAGACCCAGGGAGCAGGAAGCCCGTCTGCAAAGGAACCAAGCCAGTGTCTGCAGGGGTAGGTTGAGGGGTGCAGGGAACAGGTAAGGTAAGGTGGAGAAATAAAGAGAAATAAAGAGTGGAAGGCTTCTTGCGAAAACACATTCATGATGGGGAAGGGGAGGAGATTTCACTCTAAACTTAAAAGTTTGGACTTTCACTTGGTATCTTGGACTTCAAATTCTACTTTCTGGACTGAGATTAAGTAACCATAGAACTATCTGTTATCCAAGAATGAGGAGGCAAATCGTATGTCTGCTGAAGTTTTCATCAGAGGACAGAGGAAAATGACCTCCTCTGTACATCTTAGATTCGGGTTTTAATTACGTCATCAGTTCGTGGTTAGTCCATTGCATTAGTTACCTTTATCTTCAATTCCATGTAAACATCTGAACCTATTAAATATTTTTAAAAATCTTGTTGTGGGGGGCTGCCTGTGGGTTAAGCATCAGACTCTTGGTTTCCCCTCAGGTGTGATCTCAGGGTCCTGAGATTGAGCCCCAAGTCCCGCTCCTGAGACTGAGCCCCAAGTCAGGCTCCATGCTCAGTGTGGAGTCCGCTCCAGATTCTCTCTCTCCTTCTGCCCCTCCCGCTTGTGCTCTCTCTCTCTCTCTAAAAATAAATAAATAAATCTTAAAAAAAATTTGTGGGGATCCAGGTAGGGCTGTATTGAATCTATACATTGACTTGTGGGGAAGTGATATTTTTATAATATTAGGTTGTTTCTATCCAGGTATTCTTTTTAAATCCTTCAATGGTTTTCTAATTTACTTCCCAAAGGCTGGACATACTTCTGTTAGCATTTTCCTCAGGTATTTTTAATTCATTTTGTAGCCATAGGAAGTACATTTTTTCCTTTGTAATTTCCAAGTAATAGTTATTATATGTTGGAATCTATTCAGATTTCATGTTGGTCTTGAATCTAGCCTCCTAATACAATTTGTTATTCTTGTATGTTCACGTTATCACTGAAATAATTAAATGGTCTGCAAATACTGTTTTTGTTTTCTAGTATTTATGCCTCTTACTCTTTGATTCATTGTGGGAATTATGTAACTATGTGGACTCACTTTATGGGAGTGAGGATGTTCCCTTTATTGTTCACTTACTGAGGAGTGTGTGTGTGTGTGTGTGTGTTATCAAGAATGTCTCTGGTATCTATTTAGATGATCCCATAGCTCTTGTCCCTCTATGTGCTAAACAGTGAATTTTATTGGTTTCCTCATGGAGAACCATTATTACATTGCAAGTCTTGGGAGAAACCTTAGATAGAATAATGTACTATTCTTTTAATTCCACTGCAAAACTCAATTTTATAAGCGTGCTACTTCTGAGTTTGGGACATATGCTTGTGAGATTGGCAAAGATTTGTGTGTGTGTGTGTGTGTGTGTGTGTGTGTTATCTTGTGCAGGTTTTATTATCAGGATATTAAATTGGCTGTGAAGTGTCCATCTTTTTTGTGTTTCTAGGACAGTTAATATAACATAGGAATTACCTCACTTATAAAAGCTACCTGGAGAAGAATCTTCTATAGGGCTGGATATTGGCTACTTTTTCCCCCATCTCTCTCATGTAAATAGATAGGTATGTTAACTTTTATTTGTTCAATTTTGCTAAATTTTATGTCACCGGAAAAATCACCCATGATTTTTAGTTTTTCAATTTTCATTAAGAGAAAGAATGTATTATTTTTATTATGTTTAATCATGGTCATTTACTAATCTCCATATTTGTTCCTTTACATTTTTTTTACTATTATGTGTTTTGGGTTAATTTGCCAGAGATCTTCCACTTTATTGATGTTTTCAAAGAATCATCACTTCATTTAACTGTTCACGTTTTTTGGTCACTTTTTAAAAATTTCCATATTTTTGTTTTTCTCTTTGTCAAAAGATCTATTTTTTAAATTTATTTTAAGGATTTTCCCTGCATTTTTAAATTGTATACTTCTTTTATTCTCAATTTTTTTTCCTCTTACACGAAAGTAAGACTATGTTTTCCTATGAATACTACCAAACTGACATGCTATAGCTTTTAAAAACGTAATACACATATTGTAACTTATTTCTAAATAGATATCTTGCCTCTTTAATTCAAAGCTTATGTAATATCTTTGCATTCTAGCCTTGAAGCATAACATACATACAGAAAAGTGCACAAAAAGTACCAGGATGATGTGTGAAATTTTTTAAAATTTGAAATTAGTTTTTAGTGTAACCCATCCTTGCGATGTATTTTCTAATTTTATTACAATATTGCCAGAGAATAAGATCTATATGAATGCTTCCTTTTTTATATATTCTATTAAGATTTTCTTTGACATTTAACATGTCAATGTTTTGTATTATTTACTCTGTTGGAAAAAAAAGTCCTCCTCCTTATTGGTATAAAGTTTCATAGAAATTGTATGCAAATACATATCATACAAAGACATGTGATGTATCGTGCATGTCCCATCACATCATGCTTCAGATTTCATTTAGTTATCCTCAGTCATTCCCAAATTTGCTCAGGTCAGAGTACAGCTCACATAAAAATGTATTTGGATGACACCTTCGGAAAATGTACAGAGCTGCTAGAAGCCTGAAGCCATTGATTCAAGGCTGTGGCTGCCACAGGTGCTGCCAGGACAGGCCATGGCCACATGGCTCAATATCTCAGCACTTGAGTGACCCATCTGCGGCCCCTACCGCTGTGGGGAAGAATCAGGACGCTCAGCTTTCCATCCTTTTTTTTTTTTCTTTTTTTTTTTAAGATTTTATTTATTTATTTGAGACAGAGAGAATGAGAGAGAGAGAGAGCATGAGAGGGGGGAGGGTCAGAGGGAGAAACAGACTCCCTGCCGAGCAGGGAGCCCGATGCGGGACTCGATCCAGGGACTCCAGGATCATGACCTGAGCCGAAGGCAGTCGCTCAACCGACTGAGCCACCCAGGCGCCCTCCATCCTTTTTTATTGATTACTTAATCTACCAATCAGAAAAATATGTATTAACATGTCACACACAGAATGTGTCTCCAGTTTTATTTCACGTATTTTGCAACAAGATTGTTAGAGGTCTAAAAAACAACCTGGTTCATTCATATCTTCTTAAGATTTATCAGTTGTAACAAACATTTTATCTCTCTGTTGTCTTGCTTAGAAATCCTCACTTTCAGTTCTCTCTTGCCTAAACTTAATATTGCTATTTGAGCATTTGTCTACAGCCACGTGCCTTGTGTAGTTAAAACAGTTGCTTAAAATTGTTCCTTCTGGGGGCGCCTGAGTGCCTCAGTGGGTGAAGCGTCTGCCTTTGGATCAGGTCATGATCCTGGGGTCCTGAGATTGAACCCCTGCTCTAAAACCAGGGATTTTCTATGATTTTCTATGACTCATTCCCTGCTCAGTGGGGAGCCTGCTTCTTCCTCTGCCTCTGCCCCCTACTCATGCTTGTTCTTTCTCTCTAGTGCTCTCTCTCTCGAATAAATAAAATCGTTTAAAAAATAAAAAATAAAATAAAAAATAAATTGTGCCTCCTGTGTTTCCTTCTGTTTAGGTGTGTTACTTGTAGATGGTTCAGAGCTAGCACCCCATCTGAGGCTCTCTTCCATTTGTATTCATCGTAATGATGTCTGTTGGACTTAGTTTTGCACCCGTATTTTCTATTGAGTCCACTTTCTTGGTGCATCATTTTATTTCTCTGTCCTGGGTTTGTTTTAATCAGCTGAGTTTTCTTTGTTCATATTGCTCCTCTGGCATTTTAATTTTATGCATCCTACTTCACTTTTGCTGGGGAAAGCTTGTAAATTGTGGCGTGACTTATGGACTGCTGACCCAGCTGGTATCCACATCCTTTACTTCAGCAAAGCAAAACCTTAGTAAAGTTTCACCTTCTTCCTCTCTCTAACTTCAGCCTCCTTCTACATTCAGATTGGCGTTAAAATATTTTTAATGTTGGGGCGCCTGGGTGGCTCAGTTGGTTAAGCGACTGCCTTCGGCTCAGGTCATGATCCTGGAGTCCCTGGATCGAGTTCCGCATCGGGCTCCCTGCTCGGCGAGGAGCCTGCTTCTCCCTCTAACCCTCCCCCCTCTCATGTACTCTCTCTCTCTCTCATTCTCGCTCTCTCAGATAAATAAATAAATCTTTAAAAAAATATTTTTAATGTGTGCAAAAATAATCACTTCAACCGTAAGTTTTATTGGCTGCTGGTGTTTGTGTGGTGTGGTTTTGTTTGTTGTAGGTTTTATTTATTTATTTAGCAGAGTCATTTTTTTAAACCTGTATCTTTTCTTGAATTTATTATGTATTTGTCAGAATCTGTGCTTAAGCTTATTCAAAGGCTCTCTGAGTGCTCAGTTGTATGATTCCTTGGGTTGTTCAAATATCTTTACTTTGTCCTCTCATTCGAAATTTAGTGGAGTTTGTACTAGGATTCTAGCTTCAAAATGATTTTATCTCATAACTTTGTAAAAAGCATGTTCCACTGTTTTTAGCTTCCAACACTGCCACAGAGAAGTTATGTGATAATCTAATCTTCAAGCCTCTGAAGGTACCCTGGTTACAGTTTTCTTATTTCTGGAAGTTTGAGAGGATTTCTCTTCTACCAGCAGGGGTATGGATGTCCCATCCTTTATTTATTTGTTTGTGTGTTTCTTTCTTTTGTTGCTTATTTTAATTAATCTCAAGCAGCACTTTCTGGGTCATTAGATTCGAAGATACTATTCCTTTTTTTTTTAGCTTCTGGATTATAATATGTGACCTGTCTCTTCTGAAAGGAGGGCTGTTCTTGCTGTCGATCACCTGAAGAGGGGCAGTTTCTCGGTAGGACAAGGTGTGAGTCTGTAGACCAGAATAAAGCCTAGGGTCTCTGTGTTCCCTCCGCCAGAGGACAACTTAACTTCCTCCCACATACTCAGTCTCTGTCCCAGTCACTGGAGCATGGAGGAGCGGGATCCCCAAATGATGGAGCAGGTTTTTTAAGTATTATCTATTTTTTTATATTTTTAATAAAGATTTTCTTTATTTATTTGCCAGAGAGAGAACACGAGCAGAGGGAGAGTGGCAGCCAGAGGGAGAAGCCGACTCCCTGCTGAGCAAGGAGCCCGATGCGGGACTTGATCCCAGAACCCTGAGATCATGACCTGAGCCAAAGGCAGACACTTAACCGACTGAGCCACCCAGACGTCCCAGAGAAGTTTTTAGCCAAAGAGAGATTGAATAATGTCTCAAGAGATGGTTTAAATTTCAAGATCAGAATAAGCTTTATATCAGATTGAAATTTAGGTCTGGATAGTATTTGTTTTGTTCGACGTGTGTTTGGCATGCGTGTGAGTGTGTTTTGTTTTCCTCTGGCTAACCAGTACGTAGAGATTTGGGGGGCAAGTCCGTTTAATTACATGCAAATGAAAAACTAATAATTGTCATTTTCTCTGAAAATCCAAGTTGTTATGAGTGGTACCTTGTGACTCCTTCCAATAGCAGCCTTTCGATAAATTGTTAAAAAGAAAGGGGAGCAGGGAGAAGAGCAAATGAGTAAAATCCTAGCAAATCACTTAACCAGATATTTAACTGACTCTATGATCTCTCCCAACCCACCTTCAAATATTTTTCCCATTTCTTCCTTTCATCTACCCAATCCCTTTCCAAGGGTAATTTCTTCCAAAATTAGAGTGTCTCAGAAAATGTACTACGGCTTCATCATGAGAAAATTGCTCTTTTCGTTGAAGTGGTGGCCTCCTCCTTCCATCTGTCCCAATGCCTCTCCCAAGCCCATTCGCTTCCCTTCTGTTCTGAGTTCTTAGCTTCTGAGTATCAAATGCTGAGCCTCGGTGGGCACAAAGAATGGGAATTGAAAGTGGAGCTGAGCAGAAACAGAAGCACAGCCTGGCAGAGACATGAGGTCAGATAAGAACCAGGGAGCAGAAACAAAAAGAAGGCGCTCTATACAAGTGGCCCAGAAATGGCCTTTGTGTAGACCCGTCACTGCTGGGAATTGAGGGAGGAACCTGCTCAGGTTGTTGTCAGGAATTCCAGAACATCCTATCAAGGGGCTTCTGGCCTTGTTTGCTTTTTTCAGCTTTCTGCATCGGCAGGTGTCAGGCTCCGGGCTAGTGTGGGCCAGGGTCTCAGTGACGGTGCCTATGGAGAGGAGAAGAAGTCTGGTTATAAAGCAAGTTTTATTGTGAGAACAGCTCGAGAAACCTCCAGCGAGTGTCGGCTGCTTTGCATCTGGCTCTGCGCTCATGGAGTCAGCTCCGAGAAGGGACCGTCAGAGGGCACCCAGGCCAATGGCACAGAGGGCCTTTACGTGTACAGATCAGAATCAACTGCCATTGGCTTGGGTGCCACTGTTAGCAAGGAAAATTCCCGCCCCAGCGATGAGTTCTCACAGACCCTCTGGTGAGTTATGATTCGAATAAGCCTACCTGGGCTAATGCTCTGCTCCATGCCCTCTCTTCTGCTCTCAGCCCTGTCTCTTTCCTCTGTCCCCCCGGAGAACGGTTCCTCCAGCTGCCGGCTCTGTGGTATTTTGTCCAGAGTTACAAGGCTGTCCTTGAGAGTGTTGAGAACAGTAACGTGCTTGCTTTACCACAGCTATCTTGAAAACCATTGACATTTAAGTTGTTTTCCTTAGCAAGTCAGGCCAGAACAAACATTGTCACCTCAGCTTTCAGCTTCATCTGTCCCTGATGAGTACCCATCCCTGAGCCTCCAGGGAAGTTCTGAGGGTTGGCATCAGTGTCGACATGCACATTTTCGGGCCTCTGGGTCTAAGGGACAAACTGGACTGGCTGCATCCACCTTCTCCGGGTTGACTCTTCCGTTTGGGCCTGGCTTCTGGGTCTGGGAAAGCAGGCCCCCTCTCTCCCCTAGAGGGCTGAGCTCTACGTGCCCCGACTGGGTCGGCTGCATCTGTGCCCTCATGGTGACGCCCTGAACAGCCTTTGACAGCCTCGGCTAGGACGCGTGGAATTGAATCATAACCTGGAGCTCCCATCCCACCGCCCAGCAGCGAACTTGGCAGAAGCAGACTCATTCGTTCATCTTCCTCGGCTTGTGTTCGCCCACAGAGTCTTTCCTCCCATTCCCGGAACAGCCGTGTCATCTCCTCCCCTTTCCTCTATGTGTGAGTTCTCGGCCAGCTGGCTCTGCCCTTCTGTCACAGCGTCCCGAGAAGCTGCCCTCCTCCGCCCCTCACCCTTGCTAGCTCAGGCCCCTGCAGCCTTCTTTCCGATGCCTTTGGCCTCTGTGGATCCGCATGCTGCTGCCAACGGTGCGTTTCCAGAGCTGCGTTCGAGGTGACCCAAGCCCTCTCCCTGCCCAGGGTCCAAGTTACCCCCTCTAGCAGCCTTGCCAGATGGCCGACCAGCTCTGCCCGAACGTAGCCAATGACAAGGGAGTCCCTGCCACACCATATTCCTCTCCAATTTGTGCAACTTGGACAGAAAGTTCTTCCTCAAAATCATAGAGAAGGAAAAGGGGGCCTTGTCAGGTTCCCAGAACACAGACCTATTGTGGTACTGCGTGAAACAGGGCCAGAGCGCTCCAAGAACCGCCCAGTCACTGGGGAAGTCAGCGCCACGTCTGGGCTAGAACAACTGCACCGCCTTCTTACCTTTGAGTGAACCCCGCTGCACGGTCTCTCAGGTGTAGCTGAGCTCCGCCTCCCGTGGTGTCACCTCTAGCCAGACTGCTGTTCCTCTGGGGACGCGGGGGACCCCCTTTCCTTTCGCTGCCCCACACCAGCGGAACTTGCACCACTGTTCTTTATGGAAATTATTTTCATGGGTTCCTGGAAACTTCTCTTCCTCAGGCTCAGTGCCCAGTGCTGGATCCATAAGTGGACAACAGTTCCACCACGGATTTTAGTCATGCCTTTATCCAACCTGGATTTCCTTTCTTACTGGTTCATGCACAGCTCTTCTTTCCAGATGGACGTTTCCCGGGACCTCCCTCTGGAAGCCGTACCGGATAACTGACCTTTGCCAGCTCTGGCTTCTTTCTGCAGAGGTTCCAGTAACACTGGCCGGAGATTTCTCTACTGCGGCCATGGTCTTGGCCATGTCACTTGGGGCTCTTGGTTTTTCTTGAACACACGGAGCTTCTTGGAGGCAGAGGCTCATGTTTTATGGACCATAGGTAAAGCAACTGGGTGTGACTTTTTCATCAATAACTGTTATCTAAGTTTCCAGTTTTGATCACTTTTGCATGAGGAAAATGGGGCCCAGAGAGGTTGGGGATCCCTCAAGTTGAGTACTATCAAAGCCTGGCCTAACACCCAGCCCTCTCATCTTCCATTCCAGTGTTTTCTTCAACACATCCCCTTGGCCTATATAGAGTTTCAAGACACCAGTTCTTTATGTAATTGATTTACTGGTTTAGGCAAATTTGTATGTCCTCTGAGTAAGATAGTCACCCCTTTAATAACGTCAGCAAGCTCATACACCATCTCTAATTGAACCTTTGTAGGTTTTCGGCCTCCAGAGAGAACTAGGCACAGAGGGTCACTTGGTAAATGCTTTTTTGATGACAGCAGTGATTTTTATCAAAAGCCTTCATTTAAGCTAAGTGTGCGAGTCTAGGGCACAAGGCTAGAGTTTTTACTCACATTCCCACCTTCACCATAAACAACTGCAAGGAAGTTCTGCAGGCTGAGCAATGTAAGCTCTCCCTCGTCATTTCTCCACAACCACACTCGAATTCTCAATTCCCCAAATAGAAAATGAACTGAATAGACATTAACAAAGCAATCTCTCCACTTCTTTGAAAATTGCAAACTAGCTGAATTTTTCTCTTATGGTTGATAATAGCCATGCAGAAATCAATCATAATTCTTTCTCCTCAGCCTCTGAAATACATCATTTGGAAAAGCTTTCCTTATTGGGAAATAAAATGAGGAGAAAAATCGTATTAGAGACTAATGAACTCACATAGCGTTATTTTCATTACTTAGTAACCTTGGGGTATGAATAATTTTCTTTAAATAAATTTTTTAAACATGGACTAAGGGACACATTGCCTTAAACATCTGCAGTCATCAAACAATATTGATAACTTTTTTTTTTCAAGTTCATGAGCTCTGAGACAGAAAAAAAAAGGTCTTTTATATCTTCAGGTATCTTTAACTGCAGTCACATATTCTAGCTAAAGTCCTTTAGCCTAGGGATTGACCCAGATTGAGACAAAGGGGACATCCGTTCTAGAAGCATGAATGCCTATGCAACAACCACAGCCACAGCTCAGGGTGCAGGTGTCTTGTTTTCCTGTAGGGATGGACAGAGGACTTCACACAGGGACTAGGCACATACTCTAGGCTGAGGTGTCTCCTGGGAACCAAGCTGGCCACCACTCAGAGCAGGCATTAGCTGGACAGGTCCTGGAGAGTCAGGCACAGACTTTGGGACTTCAGAAGCCAAGGAAAGGTGTGGTGAAAGGGTGAGTTGTGTAACTGGGCAGGGCTGCCTCTTTGCTAAATAGGTGGCATGATTTGAAGTTAAGAAGAAGCCAGCTTCAGGGGTGCCTGGGTGGCTTAGTCAGTTAAGCATCTGCCTTCAGTTCCTGTCATGATCCCCTGCGTCCTGGGATCAAGCTCTGCGTCTGGCTCTCTGCTCAATGCGGAGTCTGCTTCTCCCTCTCCATCTGCCTGCTGCTCTGCTTGCTTGTGCCCTCTCTCTCTCTCTCTCCCTCTGTCAAATAAATAAATAAAATAAAATAAAAAGGATAAGCCAGCTTCAGCCCAGTGTTTCCTATGCACCTACTAAGTGTCTGGCTGCCCACAGGAGAGCCTTCCTTTTTGCTCAGGGTTTGTCTCTTCCTTTCAGAATGTATGTGTCCCCAGTCCGCTGAAAAGTAAGGCACCCTGAGCTGAAATGAAAGATGCTCCTCTTACTCAAAACAAGATAGAATTGCTGGCTTAAAAATAGAAAAAACAAATCAACTAACAATTGTAAATTCATAGCTCTAACTTGAGACCAAGAAGGGAAAAACCCCAAGTTGAAAAAAAAAAAAAAAGATGAGAGGGAATCTCAAAAATGGTGAGTGAGAGTTAAAACCAAGAAGTGTTACAGGAGAATTGGAACCTTAACAGCTGGGACTAGGGATTAATGCCCACACAGAGAGAGAAATTTAGCCAGCAGCCTCATGTGGGTGGGCAGCTGGGACTGAGTGGCCTGAATTGATTCTGCAGCCGCTAGCATTGCAATTGGTAAGAAAATCACTGCCCACCTAATCCAAGAATGCTATAATGAAGCTGCCTATTCACCTAGGCCCATAGACGAAAATAGACACACCTGCAGGTAATCAGAACACAATGAGGGATCCAAATTTAAGCCACCTGAATAGTTCAGGACCCTGAATAAATAAATTAGCATAAATTAGCATAAACATCAGTCCAGTACACTTAAATCCATAAAGTCCCCGCAGATGCAAATGAGAAACTGTCACCTAAAGCAAGTCACATGTGTTTCTCATGGAAAATATCCTCACTGACAACTAGATCATAGCCAAAATTATAAACCACATGAGAAAATGAATGACCAGGAAGAAGAGGCAAGAGGAAAAACAAATAATCCCAGAGATAAGAGAATAATATTTAGAAGACTGTAAAATAAGTATTTTTAAATGTTTGCAGAGGGCGCCTGGGTGGTTCAGTTGGTTAAGCAACTGCCTTCGGCTCAGGTCATGATCCTGGAGTCCCGGGATTGAGTCCCACATCGGGCTCCCCGCTCAGCGAGGAGCCTGCTTCTCCCTCTGACCCTCCCCCCTCTCATGTACGCTCTCTCAAATAAATAAATAAATCTTTAAAAAAAAAAGTTTGCAGAAATAGAAGAGTAAATAGAAATCACAATGTAAGAAAAAGGACAATATAAGATAAGGAAAAATAAATTCTAGAAATGTAAATTAATTAAAAACAAACAAAAAAACCTATGACACTCCAAACACGGAGACTGTGCATTCTTTTCAAGTACATGAGAACCATTTCTAAAAACTAAATATGTATTAGGACACAAATGAAAATGTGTTCTTTGATCAAAATGCAAGTAAATTAAACAAAAACTTTTTTTTTTAATTCGAAGGTGGAGACTTTCAGTTTCCACTTCAACATGTAAAGAACTTGGAAATTTTCACTCCCACGCTCACAACAAGAAAAATCTAAAAAACTTAAATGAAAAACAACAACCTTTTATATATCAGTGACCTGAGGTCACAGAAGCAGAGGCTGAAACCTCTAGCGGAGCCTGGTAGGAACACTTAAAGATTCATTGACTAATATCTGGAGATGAAGTGAGGACTAGTTTGAGAGAGTTTGAGCCTTAGGAGGACCCCCTCATAGGAGTAAGGCTTAATCACAAGATTGTAGAATTTTTCCCCTTTTCTAACATCACAACATTAACAACGCTCTTCTTTAATAAGAGGTGATTAAAACCAAAAGAAAATGCAAGCCTCAGCCCCCATTTAAGAAGAAGTCTCTAAGGAAACCCAAAGATAACCAGAGAAATAAAACAAGGACACTAGAGGAAATCTCAGCCTCTGGCACAGAAGTTACAGGGAACAATAACACAGCTTAACTCCTAGCCAGATAAATATAAAACCTCGCAACTCAGTTGCTTTTACCTGATAGAAACATCATGTAGGCTTTCAATAATAGATTACAAAGGATGTTAAAAGGCAAAATGCCAAAAGGAAGAAGAAGAAGGAGGAAGAGAGGAAGAGGAAGGAAGGAAGGAAGGAAAGAAGGAAGGAAGGAAGGGAGGAAGGGAGGAAGGAAGGAACGAAGGAAGAAAGGAAGGAAGAAGAAAGAAACAAAGAAAGAAAAGAAAGAAAGAAAGAAAGAAAGAGAAACGCTGTCTGAAGAGACAAGGCAAGCATCAGAGCCAGAGTCACATACAGCAGAGATTTTAGAATTATCAGACAAGGAATTTAAAATAACTATGATTAATATGTTAAAGGCTCTAATGGAAAAAGTGGACAACATGCAAGAACAGATTGAAAACTCTAAGAAAGAATCAAAACAAGTGCTAGAAATAAAAAACATTGTAACAGAAACAAGAATGACTTTAACAGGTTCACCAGTAGATTGCACAGGGCTGAGGAAAGAATCAGCGAGCTTGAAGACACGTTGGTAGAAACTTCTCAAACTGAAAAATTTTAACCCTAAAAAATAAACTCCTACTGACTGTAAAAGAAGGCCAAATGGAAGTTATAAATATTTAGTGCCTAACAGCAAAGAAAGGCTTACATAGTATAACATTTAAGTTACTCACCTTCACAATTTCTGGGATACAGCTAAAACAGCAATTAGATGAAAATTTCTATTGTTGAATCCATTTACTCACAAATAAAAAGATACAGAATAAAAGTGAATTCAGTTTTCTATTTAAGAAATTTTAAAAAAGCAAAACAGAATATACCTCAAAAAATAAAAAATAAGAAATAACAAAGATGAAAGTTAAATTAATTGAAAATGAAATATAAGAATTATAGGGTATGATATGATTAACCCAATTCTTAATATCTGCGATAAAAATAAAGAAAACAAACAAAAAATACAGAAATTCATTCATGATAATCATTAAAATCAAAAGCGTACATACTAAGTCTAACAAAATATACAAACCCCTAGCATAATTTTTTAAATGAAAGGAAATGAATAATATCAAATATATTAAAAATAAAAAGATCACATGTCAAATTATATAATTACTAATAAAAAACTTAAAAATGCATAATAGTACATTGCAAAATTTTATGTTAATAAATTTGAAATTTAGATATAACCATTTTCTTGAGAAATATAAATTACCAAAATTGACTCAAGGAAAATTGAAATCTTGAGCAAATCAATCTCATTCAGGAAATTGAATAGATAACTAAAAATGCCCCTTCTTCAGGGAACATCACAGTGAGTTATAGTTTCAAGAAACTGATAATTATTGTTTATTTTAAAGCACACACAACTATTTCTGAGAACAAAGAGAGCCACCTGAAACAAACAAGGGTAGTAAAAATAAATAAATAAATAAATAAATAAATAAATAAACAAACATACCAATTTCATTTGTAAACACAAATGCAAAAATCTAAATAAAATACAGTTGTTTCAACTTGGAAGTTTATCTTAGAAATTCTCATAGGATTCTCAATAGTCCAACAACAGGGACACCTTGGTGGCTCAGTCAGTTGAACCACCAACTCTTGATTTTTGGCTTAAATCATGATATCATGGTGGTGGGATCCAGCCCTGCATCAGGCTCTGTGCTTAGTGCAGAGTCTGCTTGTCCCTCACCCTCTCTGCTCTCTGTCTCTCTGTCTCTCAAATAAATAAATACATAAATAAATAAAATCTATTTTAAAAAATAGTTCAACAACAGAAGATCCATCAATAATAGCTTATCACATTAAAGAAAATGAAAAAGAAAACCTATATGAGATGTAGAAAAATAATTAGATAAAATTCAGCATAAAGATCCCTAGCAAATTACAAATAGAAGAAAATGCTCTTGTTTCATAAAAGCAGCTACCAAGAACTTTCTGAATTATTATAACTAATTGTGAAATTCTGAAGGCATTCCCAATAAACTCAGAAATGGGACAGGGATGACCCATATATGCATCATGTACATAATCTACATAATTATATAGTTATGATAGATAGTTCTAAAAATCCATACTATTGAATAAAGAGAGGTGATAACCAGAATACCATATGATGGCCTTTATGAAAACTTTAAAACTACAATACCATATATTAAGTGCACATACTTATTTAGGAAATTTTTAGAAAATATGAATGGAAATATTCCCTATGGCTCCGTAATAGTGGTTGTCTCTGGATGGGGAAGATTGGGATTGGGGCTAAAAGATGTGTCAATTGGTTAGATAAGGTTATGCTGTCAAAACAAACTCCAAATTCTCAATCTCAGTGGCTTAAACAACTGGATGTATCTATATCTCAAACCATATGTCCATCAGGCACTGGTGGTAGAGACCGGGTGGCTTCTCAATGTCATGCTTTCTCTGGGACCCTAGAGGGATAAAAGTGGAGAGTGTCACCTTGGCAGTTGAGTGTTCAAACCCAGAAGGGCCTTATATCTGCCCACAAAGCACTGGACAGAATAGGTGACAAGATCCTGAAAGAAGGCAGGGAAGTATGGTCCCCCAGCATCCAGAAGGAGAGAAGAACCAGAATTTTTTAGCATTAAAAGTTCCTACTACCCATGGGAACTTTTAAAATCAATAATCATTAATATCCTATTATTAATCATTAATGTCCTATTATGAATTATTAATATCCTATTATTTAATAGAAAAAAAATGAAGCACAAATAAGATGTTATTCTAGGTGATGGGAACATGGGTATTTGTTACATTATTCTTTGTATACATATTCCCCAAAAAGGGGTAAGCACTTCTCAATCATCACTCGGTAGTGTCAATTTAAGTGTCTGTGCTTGGATCAGGACAAAAAATAGGAGAAAGGAAATGGGTGCATGCTGAAATCAAACTTTCCCATTCACTTTCAACAACTAGTATCAGCTTTTGAGAGTATCAGAAAGTCTCTCTGTAATGACCGCTCTCTAAATCTCTCATCCCCAGTCATGTCTGTCTAACCACAGTATTCATAATGTCCCAAGTACATCAGCATCACAGTACATTGCCGTTATTTCTAACTTTTCTTTTTCTTCCCCGGATCAGTCCTTCTCAGTCTTTCACAACTTTTCCTGGAAGCTCTTCTCACAGCTGGGTTGAATGCCTGTCCCTAAATTCCTTAAATGCTTCTATTTTCATGTCTGTTTCACACCTGGGCAGTGAATTCACAAGAGCATCCTTCCTTGTATCTCTAGCACCAATGGGAGTATCTGGCATATAGTAAATGCTAAGTAAATTCTTAAATATGGGAAATTACAAAATGTGTTCTGAACTTCAGTGATTTTTAGTAGGAGACAAATAAGGGCCAAGGAAAACCTGACCACCTGCAGGAAATTAGCATGAAATTACCATGCATGACACTTCGGCAATAAACAGGCAAAATAGTCTGCTGTCTTTCTGCTGCTGAATGAAATAATGATTTTTTTGTTGTTGTTGTTGTTTATCTTTTCACATCTGTCATTTTATTTGATTCTCTCAACATTCTCTAGGGAAGGCAGAACAGACATTTATTATCCATGAGTTTACTGACCTACTCCAAATCGTAGAACAAATCTAGCAGATCTGTTCCTCGAACACAGGATTGAGGACAGCAAGCTCTTCCCACCAGATCACGATGCCTGTTTGGATTGGTAATTTCCAGTGCTTGTCTCCAGAACTCGCCTGGGTCTCTCACTCCATAGGCTCATCCATCTTGGGGACAACACCCAATGCCATGCAATAAAATAGTTTTAGGACTTAATAAGCAATTATGGAGGTAACTGGATAATTTATGTGCAAAAGATAGTATCCTAAATATGTAACAAACTGAAATTTTTAGGGCTTAAATCAGAAGGGGGGGTGTGTGAAGATTTGTTCAGCATCAAGGAGAGAAAAAAACACTAGGCTGGAACCAGCACACCATGTTTTAAATCCACCCCCCCCGAAAAATCGCAGCTTCTGCCATTTATTTACCAAATGACCTTGGGATATCACCTTCCCTTTCTGGGCCTCAGTTTTTTAATCTGTCAAATGAACAAACTGAATTAGATTATTTCCAGGGCCACTTCTGCTCTGAGATTCTTTTAAGACCTTGAAGTGTCTAAATGTGTGTAATAAAAGATAATGTTCTTTTTATTTCTAAAAAAAAAAATCAAACCCATATTAAATAGATTTGTGGAAGCCTTGGGTATAGAGGAAATGTAGAAATCAGAAAACGAATTGCATTTATGTACAACAACATAAAAATCATCATATTTTCTAAAATCTCCCATTTCCTCCCCATTAACAGATGGGAAGCAGTTTGAGGGAGTTTATTGGATGAAGCGGCTGCCATCTGAGCAGTCACACCACATGAGTGATGCTAATGAGACAGGTGAAATATTCAAGAGTCCAGGACTCTGCCCAAGAAATCACGGCATCTCTACCAGGGCCCTGTTGGGCATGCTCATGAATTAGTCTTCAGCTCCAAGAATAGACTCTGTAAATACTATTTCTTATAATGATGATGATTATTATTTATAGCTTGCCCCAGCCTCCCAGGCAAATGTCCCAGGAAGAACAAAAAGACGCTTAGTGTAATTAAAACAAAGAAAATGTAGAGGTGTTGGCATGTAAGGAAAGGGATCGTTTCAACATCAGAAGCAGAGAACTATTAGTTAGATTTGCTTAATAATCACTAATGTGGATTTTATTTTAAGATCACACAGCTAGAAAAGCACATTGTAGAAGGTTTTTTTTTTTATTATTATTCATCAGGAAAAAAAAACCACTCTAAAAAAGCACTCTTCTATTAAAAAGATCCTGTGTTGGTACTTTAAAGCTTGGTTATACTTTACTTTTCCAGAACTAACTTGAAAGGACAGTTTTTCTAATCTCTGGATCTTGAAGGATTCAGTTTAACTCATATTAACTCAGTGGATATTTATCTAGTGGACCTTAGATGTCAAGCACTAAGAACACAGATGTTTTATATGTATATAAATATGTATATGTGTATACCTATCGGGTATATTTGTATTTTTATATGTTTATATATGTATATATGTATAAAATATGTATATGTATGCATATATATGAGATATATATACATATGTACATATATATACACACATATGTACATATATATATAGTTCTAAATTTCGGGAGCTCAAGAAGTGAGGCACAGAATTAAAACACTGAGATAAAGTGTGTGTGAGTCAGTGGGCCTGGGCAGGCTGAGGATCAGGATTCAGAAAAGATTTTGTTAGAAGATGATGTTCTCCAACCTGGAAGGATAACTTGGAGTTTGTCCATTTGATAACAGAGACTGGGCATTCCAGGGAGAAGAAATGGCAGGCACAGAGAGAGGAGTGATATAATATTTTGAGTTAAGGAGTAGAAAGAAATGCAGCAGGAAGAACAAGCAAGGGCAGACTATAAACAGCCATGTGAGTTCTACAAAGATGTAAGATTAGGTCCTGGGGCTGCCCCCATCACATATGTCTCTTAGCGGGGTTGCTGGGGCTTCCGGTGGACAGTAGTGGGGTGGATTGAATGTGAAGGCCGAGGACCAATCAGAAAGCTGTCCAGGTAATTCAAGTGAGAGCTGGTAAGGGGTTGATCTGGGCAGTGGCTAAAGGGAAAATGGAAAAAACAAAAAAACAAAGCAGTAGGAGTTCTAAATATATCAAGCATCACTATTATAAGGTATTTTTGAAGTGATTGAAGAGTCAAAACGCAAACACAATAGGTTGAAAACCATTAACATGGCCATCTATGTGAATGTCACATACAGTATTTCTGTGCATGTAGACATGAAACCTTCGTGCATTACTAGCAGGGCTTGTAAAGAAGTTCAATACAGTTAATCATTCTGTTTGGTGAGAATTTTTACATCATCTTAGTATCCAGTTGTGCTTTCAGCTCCCCACATTGGACACAAAGTCTGATAGCAAGAGAGAGTATCCTGGCTTGTGTCCAAATTAATTTGTCAGCTTGCTCATTGATAAATTTCCTGAAAAGCAAAGACACCATTTGTAAAGAAAAGGAAGAAGATCAGGTTGTCTAAGGAATTCAATGCTTAGTTCTCAATTGTGATTCATGACACCTATGTTTTATTTTCTTGGCTGTGGCTAGGACTCAACTGATGACTTGAATGCATTACATCAAGCCTTAATTTCCCTGGCTATAAAATAGGTATACTCAGAAGCGAGCCCCACTTACCTGTTTGTGATGCTGCATAAATGACTAGGCAATGCCTATAAAATGCTCTCAGCCTTTGCTCAAAGGTCCCCATATATGTGTCATTACTTTGTTGATGATGATTTTGGAGTTGGTGTGGGCTTTGTGGGTGGTGAGGCAGAGTCCCCTAGAGGGACTGACTCATTTTGTCTAAGCTGCCAAAAATTGATGCAATCAAAAATTTCTGGATTTACCTGGCTAGCCAAATATTGAGATCAACTGACCATGGAAAAGTATCAGAGGGTTTGGACTTGGAAGAGACTAGAAGAAGTCTTACCTTGAAGCCTTGCAAATTAGAGATGGAACGAGAGAGAAGAGAGGAAGAATGAAAGTAGAAATAACCTAAAGGTGGAAATAGTGAAAATCATTTTTAAAATTTGGTAGCGAAGTTGCATCAAGCACTCTGTTAGGTACTAATTAATTATCTGCCTATATGTTATCTCATTCATGTTTCTATCTAGCACACAGTGGCATCAATAAATGTCGGTTGTGTAAACAACCTTGTATGGTACATCCTATTACCCCTGTTTTATATGTGTGATGATCAAGGAAGCAGGAAGTTGAGAAACCTGGCCAAAGTCATACTGCTCTAAGTGGGAGAGAGCCCAGATTGAAATCTTGACCTCACTGCAAAGTTTCTGCACAGTTCCCATGACTCCCCTGCCTCTAGTCGTCCACTTTCTTTCCCTCTCACCACTGTGTACTTCATCACCAGTGTCCCCCTTTCAGATCCTGGGCTATGTCATCTTTCTCCATTGTTGGCCATCATTTGACGCTATTTTTCCAGATCTTAGAAATGTATTGCTCCCTCTTCTCTTTGGGAGGAGATGGATGGATGCTGTTGTGTATCATTTTTTACCCATCTTGGAAGCCAGTACCTGTATTATCCAGATTTGCCATATGTGAGGGGTCTATTCCATATATAATGCTCCTTACTTTCAAAGGCAGGGTTTTTTCTCAAATAACTGCGAAGAATCAAATTAGGCCCATAACCTTCATATGGGAGAAGAACCAGAGACATCTTGCTGCTTTATTAATATGTTTATAAATTGTTGGGGAAATCGCCAAAGAAATGCAAGACGGGATTGAATGGCTCACTCATTCAATTGGCATTCACTGAGTGCCATGTTTTTATGTATCAGGTGCTCTTCAAAGTACTAGAAGGATACAAAGAATAATAAAACACAGATGCTGGATTCAAAGAGTTCATAGTCTAGGCAGGAGGCACTTATAGTCTCTGTTCATTATTTGCAGATTTCATGTTTGTGACTTTGCCCACTCCCTGAAATGTATTTGTAACCTCAAAATCAATACTCTGGGTACTTTTCCAATGTGTCACTTTCCAATGTGCACCAAGCAGTGAGAAACTCAAGTCGCCAACACTCATGTTCCTAGCGGAGGTTGACTGAGGCAAAATTGTCTTCTTATTCGGCTCTCATACTGTGAACACGTGCCCTTTCCATGGCCTACTTAGGGCCAGGCTTTTCATATTTTTGTGCTTTTTGTTGGCGATTGCATGTTTAAAATGGCCCCCATGCATAGTGCTCCAAAGTGTGCAAAGGGGTGGTGTGTCTTATGGAGAAAACACACATTAGGCAAACTTCATTCAAGCATGAGTTACAGTGCTATTGGCCAGTTCAATGTTAATGAATCAAACCATATAAGGTGACATTAAATAAGGTGTTTTCAACAGAAACACACGCAAGACACAGTCTGGTGAATGTGATGGTAAAGGTGTGAATGCAAAACTATAGAAGCACACAAGAAAGAACAATGGACTCCACCCAGGAGAGCTGAAGGAGGCATTATAGAGGGGTTGCTTATGAGCTGGGATTTAAAAAAAAAAAAAGTAGAAACTCAATGAATGAACCAGGATGGAAGGTCGTTCAAGGCAGATTGGAACCATGTGCAAAGCAAGGGAAATCTGAAAGAGCCTGACATGCTCAGTGATTGAAAAAAGGATTTAAGTCAGATATTTTAAGTCACAGGCTCCAAATCATCCACATGCAGAATTTGCAGGCATTACCAAATTTCTCCACACAGTTTGGACTGTGATTTTTTGCAACAAGGAAGTGTGCGGTATGTCAGCTGTGAAAATTGGCTCAATATTCATAATCAAATCTATTATGCTCCCTCTGAAGCCTGGGCCATGTTTCCGTAGAAACCCCTGGTTACATAAAGGAACCCTGGCCTGTAATTGGCAAGAACATCCACCACCTTTGGAAGCCATTATAGTAAGCCGGAGGGAAAACAAGTGCTATATAATTCCTGCTGGAGGAAAGTAAACTGGGAGGACAAAAATCAAGATTCCTGGGGAGCCTGGGTGGCTCAGTCAGTTGAGCATCCGACTCTTGATTGCAGCTCAGGTCATGATCTCAGGGTTGTGGGACAGAGCGTGGGACTCTGCGCTCAGTGGGAAGTCTGCTTGGGATTCTCTCTTTTCCTATGCCCCTCCCCCTGTTCAGGCTCTCTAAATAAATAAATAAATAAATAAATAAATAAATAAATAAATAAATAAATAAA
>NC_058412.1:12452241-12455734 GCF_002201575.2 Neomonachus schauinslandi | reverse complement strand
AAATAAATAAATAAATAAATAAATAAATAAATAAATAAATAAATAAAATCTTTAAAATAAGATAAAATAAAGATTCCTTCCTGGAGAGTGGCAAACAGAGAGCACTGTAGGGCTTTGGGATACGGTATCAATCATTCAGCCTCTGCCTCTCATCCTCATCTATGAATCAACCCAGTAACCAGCTCATCCGCAATCAACACTAACTGTGTGGCCAGCATTAATTCAAGGCACTAGGAGGCAACACACACACATACCCGATTGCTCTGTCCTTCACAGCTACAGAGCAGTTTACCTTAGCCTTCCCATCAACCTTCTGAGGTGGGTTTTATTACTTCCATTTTATAGAAGAGAAAAACCAAAACTCCAAAGTAACTTAAGTTCACACAGCCAGTGAGTGGCAGAATCAGGATTTATGCTCAGCTTCGATTTCACATCAAGTGGAAGTTTTATCCATGTCTCAGAGAAGGTCCTTGTCCTCGAGAAACTTGTGTATGTGATGACTCAGAGAGGTAAGTGGCTCAGATTGTTAGTTTCATAGGAATTCAGAGTAAAGAAGCACGAACCACTGGCCCCAGACATCATGAGCATCAGAACAGGTTGGTCTTTGATAGCTGGAGATGGGGAGAGGGAATCATCCTAGGTGTCAGAGAAGCAAAGGTTCAGAAGCAGAAATGATCTTTTGGAGGAAGGGACTTACTCTGAGAAAGAAAACCTAATTTGTCCAGGAATTTAGAGGGAATGTTCTCCCAGCCCTAGAATGGATCTCAGTGGATGTCGAGGAGCCCCACGTGAGATCAGCCCTTGTGGCTTTGTCTCCATAGAGGATGCTCATCCTTCATGACCTTGCCATTCCATTCCGTAAATATTAGTGGGCACCAAGTTTGTGCCACGTATTGTTCTCTGCACTGGGGATGTTTAGAGAATGTGTTTTCAAATGTGAGAGAGTAGAACCTGATCCTTGGGGGGCAGCCCACGCCCCCCCCCCCCCCCCCCCCCCCCCGCCCCCGGTGATGATGGTATTTTTCACCTGACCATTCTCATTGCTGCCTTTTCTTTCTCCACCCAATCCCCAAGCACACTTCATCTGTTGTCAGACTCTGTATCTGACACTCCGGTCAAGGCCACCCAGTTCCCTGAAGCTGCCAGGGTCAAGGGTAGCCTTCTTGGGCTGGTGTTCTGGTTCTTTACTCTCAGCCACTTTGTGCTATCCTTCAGGCACTGCAGCCACACCAAACCCCTTTCCACCAGGGCCTCCCTCTACCTGGAGTGTCAATGACCCCATTTCTTGCCTATTGAAGACTAACTCACCCCTCAGGATTCAGCTTAAAAGAATCTACTTCCCGTTTCTCCCAATCTCGATGAATTCCTTCTTGGCCTAGGCCTATACACCAAATGCCCCTATTTTCGCCTGCTTTCTTTTCTGCCTGGTCATAAACCAGGCCTGGCAATCTGTCTGAATCCTCCTCAGGGCCAGGGACCTGGGTCTTTATGCCATCATTTAGCACAGCCTGGCCCTGTGTCAAAGCTCAAGAAATCTCTTTTTAAAAAATAAATACATGAAGAGGATGTCCTTGAAACTAGACTAGTTCAGTTTTAAAGTTAATTTAATTAAGACATTAAGGTTCATTTTAGCAAATTTATATTGTGAATGAAAACCATCTGAAATTTAATCTCAACCTACCTGCCCCTTCAATGACAGTTTAATTTCACTATAATCTTTATTATAGTAACCTCTAAACCTGTTATTAGTATTACTAATGAAGTTGAAAGACCATTTCATCTGATTATGGTGTCTTAGGACACATTTAATTGTTAAATTCCACACTGATAATTAGAAACCCTATTATTTCATAATGGGCTAGGCAATGCTTTACAGGTATCCCTCAATTACTGAAACAGAAGCCATCTTTTAAGTGTGTGGAAGTGAAATCTCATACATCAAATAGTCTCTTCTCATCAACCTAAGCTATATTATTATTAGAGACAGACCGTGTAAAGTAAGGAGTATTCCTGTGATCCGAAATGATAGTGTTTTATGGGGTGAATGGCATCTGTGGCTGGCTCATCCTTGTCCTTTCCAGAGCCTGGCCAGGTCCGAGGTGGAGAGAATAAGCCAGAAGTTGTGGTGTGTGGATGTATGGGGGTGCGCTAAGAAGGCTCTTCTGATAGAGCCACCCAAAGGTAAAATGGACTGTCTTTGCAGGGATTGACAACTGAGGCTGGGCAGGGCATGAGGGGCCTTGACCCCCAAATGAAGAAGGGGAAAGTGTTTGTTTGTTTGTTTAAGATTTTATTTATTTGAGAGAGAGAGAGAGCACATGAGAGGGGGGAGGGTCAGAGGGAGAAGCAGACTCCCCGCTGAGCAGGGAGCCCAATGCAGGACTCGATCCCGGGACTCCGGGATCATGACCTGAGCTGAAGGCAGTCGCTTAACCAACTGAGCCACCCAGGCGCCCGAAAGTGTTTGTTCTAAGGACACTTCCAATTGGGAGAATATTTCGTTCTAACTAGACTGTGCCCTCCTGGGCCTTACCCAAATTCCTATCAAAACCCAGAGCAGGAGCCATGCTAGGCAGCTCACAGAAGCTTTCCAGAGTCTGAAGGAGGCTGGGTTGGCATCACCTTACGCATGGGGACAGAACTCAGAAAGGAGATGGCGTTGAACAAAGTCTCCCGAAGCTCTCCACACTCTGGGACCTGGGCACCTTATGCTCCCAGCCCACACACCCGCTGAAACTGACTGGGCTCCCCGCACAGGGCTAGGCCCATTGTAGGGGTTTAATAAATGTTTCATGATGCTCTGGCTGACTGGGAAAGGAAGCAGGAGAAGGCCCCCCCCCACCCCCTCACCCCTCCCAAGAGGAGCTCTGACTCACAACCTGTTTGGCACCGTGCACCTCTCCGGTTTCCTGGATCTCTCTCTCTAATACAGAAAGCCTCCATGGCAGATGTTTTAAAACAATGATCATGACAATGACACCTTAATCCCCTACACTCCCCTTGCATCATAGAATTTTTAAAAATATTTTTGCAGGCTTACTCTTCTGGGTAGTTAGGTTATTTGGATCGATCATTTGCAAGACTTTTTTGGTGGTCCCATCAGATCGCTGCAGCCCCCAGGGCTGGGAATCTCCTCATAGTATGAACACGGAAGGACGGGGAGGAAGGCCGGCTTCAGAACCCAAAGTAATGTGAGAGTGAGGATAGAGGTTAGGGTGGTCTGGCTGGTGGCGCGGGCACTAAACTGAGGGTGGGCGTGCGCGTCTAGGGACTGATTGCAGGGTCTTTCTCCGGTTTTCGTGGAGGGAATAATGGGTATGAAGGAATTCCGTGTGTAGAAGCAAGCAAGGGCTGGTCCCGGCTTCCTCTCGGAGGCCAATGCCAAGGGGCCAAGGCCGAAAGGAGGGCAGGGGCTACCGTGTGCGGGGTTAGCCCGCACCAGCTCCCGGGCGCGGAAGGGATCGCCGCGCGCGTGTGGGGCTAGGCGGGTGCC
>NC_058412.1:12255540-12451841 GCF_002201575.2 Neomonachus schauinslandi | reverse complement strand
CCCCCGGTCCCCCCGCCCCCAGCCAGGTATCTTCAGCTCCAAAGCCATTCTTCCAGGACACCCCAACCTTCTGCTTCCCCCTTCCCACCACCAGAGGCCCAGGCTCCCCACCTCTCTCTACAGAGCCAGAAGCAAGGATGACCCCCCTCCCCAGTGCCTGCACACCTGGACCATTCTGCTGCAGCCTGCCCCAGATGTTCTTAGCCAGTCAGCGCACTGCTGTGCCTAGGACCCAGGCCTCCTGGCCCTATCACCTTCCTCCTCCTGAGAATCCCAGTCTGGCAAAAGGGACTTTACAGATCTTACGCTTTGGGAACAATTTGACCCACTTCCCAAAAGGCTGGTCCCAGGCCAGCCATGCAATTTGTTGGAGACACCTGTCTTGCCTGCCAGCTGAAGGACTAAGAAGCCTCTGTCATAATGGGCCAGTGGGTACCTGGATCCTTCTCCAGGCTGTCCTGACTTGCTGGCCAGTGTCCCCAGGGACCAGAACCAAGACCTTTGCCATTTAAGACCCCCAGAGGTATATGCTGACCCCACCCCCCAGATCCTCAGAATTCCCCCAGCCACTGTGTTGGGCGTTTAGGGTCCAGTACTGACGGGCCACCCTTCTGGGCCCGGTTTCCTCGCCCATGTCCCTGTTTCCCTGCTTGCTCCCCAGGGACTCCAGAGCAGAGTAATGGGGCAGGTGTTTTGGGCCTCGGTCGCCCCCACAGCTCTGTGGCCCTCCTGCCTTACTCTGTTGGAAACTTTTCCCGTCTTTCACCATCACCATCCCTCTGGATAGGGCCTGGGCCATCTTCATAGCACTGAGTCTCCAGGGCACAGCAGGCTGGGCTGGGATCTTGAAGGACTGGGACCCGTGCTGCATGAGGGCCAGCAGGAGGAGGGTGGCTGCTAGCCAGGTCAGGCTGGGCATCTGGGCCTGGGGACTAAGGCTTTAGGGTGGGTCCTTGGCTTTCACTGAGCTCCGAACGGGGTCCCAGGCTCGCTTTGCTGTGAAGAGAGGAGGCAGAGCAGGGGCTGTTTTTCCTGCGTGCTTCTGACTGTCTTGTGTTGCTATGGTGACAGTTTTGCCTCTCTTCCTCCTCCTGACTCTTCTGGGAGCTGGTTTTTATTGGTCTGTTGTCCTGTCTTTTATGGCTCTAATTTCTCCTTTCTACTTGCTCTGAAATAAACAGTCATAAACATGGGCACTGGGCCCAGGCTGGGGGCTGGCAGAACTTCACCTCCTTCTGGCCCTGGGCTCCTGCGAGGGGAGAGAGGTGGGGACAGACCTGCCCACACTCCCTCCTGCCCTCAGCTCTGGGAAGCGGGCAGCGCCGCCGTCTCGGGCACATGGTGCCTCGCATCCTACCTCGGTGCTAATAAGAGATTCCATGGGTACTGGAGGAGCTCACTGAGGTTCATGACAGCGCTGTGTGGTAGGGACTGTCCCCACTTTGCAGATGACAAAACTGAGCTCAGAGTGAGCCTTCTCCCTCGGGTCACACTGGATTTAGCACCGAGTCAGCGCTCCGTTTTTGTTCAATGAATGAAACAGTGATGGAACTGGCACCAAATGCCCATCTCCCTGACTTCCCACCCTGTGGGCTTCCTGGTCTTGCTCCTCCCGGGACAGCAGAGCCCCCTAAACCCTGTGTTCTGGGGGTGCTGCTGACTCCCACAGTGGCAGGCTGCCAGGGAGCTGCCTGTCAGGTCTCTGGTGCACCCTTGACCCCAACTGTGGGAGACCCAAGTTGAGAGGAGAGTGAAGCCACTTGTGACTTCCTGTTTTTTTACTCAGCCCCGAGAAGCATTCAGTTTGCTTTTGCTCTCCGGGCCTAGATGCAACTGGGTAAGTCAGGGGCACTGAGAGCCAAGTTAACCCACTCCCCCGCTCCGCCCCCATCCCAGCCAGCCCTGAGTGAGGAGTTCAGAGTTTGCCAGGGCCACAGGGTCACCGACTGTCAGCTGTCGGTGACACTCTCCAGAGAAGCTGCCCCCTCTCTTCCCTTTTATTTTCCCTTTCTCACACACTCTCTTCTTTCCCACCCCCTTCCCTTCACTTTGCCTATCTATGCTCCAGGCTTGGTAACATGAAAAGACTAGGGAATCAGCAGCCTCGTTGCCGGATGTCGGCCCTGGGGAAGTCAGTTCACTCCTATAGGCCTCAGTTTACCGTCTTTAAAATGGGGCTGACAGCATCTGTTCCAATAGCCGTGTTTGCTTATTCCTGAAGGATGGTAAGGAGTAGCCTGGAGAGGGTACTTTGAAGGTTTGAAAGCCTGAAGCACCGATAATGTCTTCATCCCGTTGGGAAATCTCAGTGTTGAAGAGGCCCTGAGCTGCTGCCCAGAGATGGAAAGCTGACCTAGGAATCATTAAGCTGTGATAGCTCAGGTCTGGGAGGCATTGTCTAAAGTCATCTTGTCCAGTCTTGATGTTGAATTCACTTCCATTCATGCACTTGACCTTCACTGAGCATCTACTCTGTACCAAATACAGTTTTGGCAACTGGGCATTTAAAACACTGTCCATTATTCCTTTTTTCAAAGAATGTAGTCAGACATAAAAAGAGATCCTTATGATGTGTCAGAGAGGTGGTGTGATGAAGGGCAAGTTGGGGTGATGTGGGGCCCCAGACGCCTTGACTAGGTCACCCATTAAGGTTGAATCAGGCAGCCTGTGGTTGGTGGTTACAACATAGATGTCCTACCGCTGCCCGCTTGGGGAGCCCGAGTCCAGCCCTCACTGTGATGGGGTGATTGCTGCGGAGCCCCTCACTCAGCTGCTGAGCAGGAACAGCAGAGGCCTATGGCAGGGGGAGCCAGTCCTGCCTTCCTTGCTGAGCTTCGACTCGTCGACCCAGTATCCTCTGGTTCCTAGTTCATCCAAGTTAAAATCCTTTCTCAGAAGCTGCATGGTGTGATTGGAAGGAAGTGGATCTTGAAGTCAGCTATGAATCCAGACTCTGCTGCTGCTGTGTCCCAGCTGGGGGATCCTGAAGGACTGTCTAACAGCTCCGAGCCTCAGTTTGTGTACCTGTAAAATGGCAACACTGATACTTGCCTTCCAGGAAGTAAATGATCTTATGTCTTTATGGCTTCTGGCATGGTGCCCACCTTGCCCTTATTTACTTTCATTGATTAGAAAAGAGTTCTCAGTTACTGGGTCTCTGGGTCCTCTTAGAACTGCGGTGGGGAGCTCTTTGGACTAATTCTGGCCTTCAGAGATCTATTCGTTATCTGGGAAGGTTAAAAATTGCCCATGCTTTGGTTCTTCAACTGTTGGTTAGTCTTTGAGTTATCTCTCACCAGATAAACTATACTCCACAAAACGGTGCCTCTATGCAAATCACCAACACTTTGGCTTTCTCAAAGGGGAACGAATTTGAAATGGCCAAAAAACACTCTGAGTTTCAAGCATAGGTTATTATCTGTGAGAATATTTTAATTTGATATAGACCCACATGTTTATTTTTGCTTCGTTGCCTTTGATTTTGGTGTCAAATGCAAAAATTCATTGTTCAGACCAGTGTCAGGGAGCTTATCGCCTGTATGTTCTAGGCGATTTATGGTTTCAGGCCTTATTTGCAAGGTTTTAATCCATTTCGAGTTCATTTTCATGTACGGTGTAAGATAGTGGTCCAGTTTCGTTCTTTTGCATGTGGCTGTCCAGTTTTCCCAGCACCATTTGTTGAAGAGACTGTCCTTTCCCCGTTGTATATTCTTGGCTCCTTTGTCAAAGAATACTTGAAAATGAATGCTTCATACGTTTCATACTGGACATGTTTAGCTTCCTTTTTTTAAAGTTACCATATATATGTATATACATTTTTCTGAAATCATCACCAGAACTCTGTGACATTAGTATTCTTGTCCCCTTTTTATAGTTAGGGAAACCGGGAAAGGCAAGGTAACTTGCAAAGAGTCCATCAGCTAGTAAGGGACAGGGCCAGAATTTAAAACTGGGTCCTGCTTGCACTTTCTGCCATAGTATACAGTCTTGTCATTTCCTTGGCTGGTGTGTCAGTGACCTAAAATAATTGTGTTTGGAGAAGGAGAGCAGATTTCAATGGGAGTGGAACTGGTCAGTAACTTAGACTCATAGTAAATATTTAGAGACTTTATTAAGGGTTTTGCTCTCAGCGTAGCATTAATAAAGCTTTGTGCAGTTGGCGAAGGCCTCATTCCTAGAAGTGATGAATGGAAGAAGAGTCTGATATGTCTGAGTTAAGAGAAAATGTTTGACGATGTTAGAAGTAGCTTCCTTTGTACAAGAACGGATTGCTGCTTTGTCATTGAAATAAATTGAACTGATTTTGTAACTGAACGTATGAACGGAAAACATGACAGGTGCGTCCCAGGGATATATACGGACCGAAGCAACAAGGTCAGAAAATGTGGGTGGATGGCTTTTAAATGTGAGGGTGATTTGGATTCAGGCTGGCATTATAACCCACGTCTAGGAAGACGGAGGTATTGAAAAGCAATTACAGAATTGTGCACTCCTAGCCTTTCTCAGGTAATTTAGAAGTCTAATTTCCCTGGTTTGGGGAACCTGTTGTCCCAGCGAATCCAAGTGCTGAAAATGGGTGCCATGTTCACCAGCAATGTGCTTACTGGGTCCAGCTTAGTGCCACAGACAGATGTGCTTCTATTTGCAATTATCTCAGGGTCTGAGTCTGGTGTCTGCTTATTTAATGACTTCACTTTCTAATAAAAATTCTGTATGGTGTAGATAATTAGATCTTTAAAATGAAACTCGGGAAATGGTATGCCCTCAAAGAATTGAACTGCAGTTTTATGATGGATCAAGCATTAAAATGAGATCATTCATTCATTCATTTAACAAATATGTATGGGGTAGGTTCTTGCCCTGTGCTGCACTAGGTAAGGAACAGAGATCAATAGGGCATCATCCCTGCCCACAGCTGGTTGTCATTCCAGGGGAGGCCGAGGAGGAGACGCACGCCTAAGTGGAGCTTGGCATTTGTCATACAGAGTGCCGTGTGCCAGAGAGAGGGAAATGTAATTGTTTCGACTCTTACTCCAAGAGTTACTATTGTGTTATTTGTGGAGCACCTGAATTACACCTGACATGTTTCAGGGAAGAGGGGGAAAGCACACGGCTTGGACAGCTGATGACCCGGGCGTGGCTCTCAGCTTTGCTCCTCGCTGCCTGGGTCCGTTTCTCTGTCGGTGAAAATGGGAAGGTTGAATTTGAGGACTTAAAAGAGTCCTTCTGCATCGAGGAGCCTGATGATTCTAATACGCCCGGGGGCTCCTTTTCCTGAGTGACAGAGGAAGAGGCAAATCTGGCAGCCTTAGTCAGTGGGGCTGCCGAGGCCGAGCTGGGGAGGGCG
The DNA here is from genome assembly GCF_002201575.2 of Neomonachus schauinslandi. Classification (NCBI taxonomy): domain Eukaryota; kingdom Metazoa; phylum Chordata; class Mammalia; order Carnivora; family Phocidae; genus Neomonachus; species Neomonachus schauinslandi. Next base: position 12,446,494 of record NC_058412.1, on the reverse strand, counting down.
AGAGCTAAGGGTGTTTTCAAATAACCCTCTCAAAGAGCAGAGAAACCTTGCTCTCCTTCCCAGAAAGGGAACCGCTGTTCTGGTTGAGCATCAGATAAATGAGTGGAAGTCAAGGCCAATGACAACAGGGAGAGACAAAAGGGATGCAGGAGCTCAGCAGAGGCGGGGAGGAGAGTCACCAGCTTACTCCCACTTTTCATGGTCTCTGCTGACATGGAGATGGAGGGCTTGGCTTCACAGAAGCCTTGGCTACTGCAATTGTTTTAAGTTAATGTCCTTTAAAAAAAAATAATTTGGTTTGATGATTCCCAGGCTTTAGAATAAATGAAAATGCACAATCATCTTGGGATCGTGAGGAACAATGACAAACACACAACTTCCTCAACACTCCATCAAGTCCTGTCTTTCCCATTGACCACCAAGCACAGGCCCCTCCAGTAGCAACCACGGGACTGGGTCCCAGTCGCCTAGAGTAGCATGGCAGCTGTGGCTGGGGGACGAGCAAATTCTCATCTGTCTGAGTCTCGTGGTCCTCTTGGTCCAGCGTGGGCCACAACACCTTCTGAGCCATGCAAATTATTGTTGGCAGCAATCATGAGCATAAATGCTCACTTTTAGCCATCTTCTGACGAACTTTTGAAAGAGATATCCTCATTCTGGATGGGGAAACAGAAATGCAGAGGTGTTAATGAACTTGCATCAAGTCACCTCATTAAGGAAGGTTGTGGGCTGCTGCCTGAAGCCACCTCTATGTGCCTGCAAAGCCTGGTCTCTCTCTACCACCGACACGAGAGATGAGAACCGTGCCTATGTGAGGAGCGTGGAATTAAGAAGCATGCATCTTGGGTAGAATCCTCATCTTCAAGAGCTAGATGTGCTTCCATACCTTGAAATTGAAAGAAGAAGAAGAAGAAGAAGAAGAAGAAGAAGAAGAAGAAGAAGCAGCAAAGAAAATAGAGCCGTATTTTCAGTGCTTCCCCATGACTGGTATCTCTGCATTGGGCTGATGTCCTTGGAGGGTGTCCTTTGCTCAGCCCACTTCATCAGAGAATGCCATCCAGCAGTAATGAGCTGAGCCTCTGGTGTGTGCAGCATATGGCCTTGCTGAGCTGTGGAGCCCACCCAATTGAGACAGGTTGTGCAGAACTTATATTTCAGACCTCTCCCTGCGACAGCTGGAGGTCACAGGAACACATGAGAACTGTGGTCTCAGCTCACAGAATGACGGACTTGCTTGTCCTCGAAACTGGAATGACACCTTTGGTCTACTTCCTCTATTGTACAAAAACTGAGGTCAAGAGAAAGAGACAGATAGATGGGGAGCCAATACCAGAGGCTTTTCCAAGGCTGGGGCAAGAATTCAGCTTCGCTAGAGCTGCAACTGGGCTCTACCTCTTTGAGAGGTCTAGAGGTGAAAGGAGCATCTAGAAGTTCTGGGAAAATATCCTGGGCCTACAAGGCTGTTGTGCCCCTGGAAGCAAACAAACCTGGATTGAAATCCTGGCTCTTCGCCTCAGCAAATTCCTTAGGCTTGCTAAGGTTCCTAAGTTTGTCATTTATGAGCTGAAGTTAATAATATTTGTGTCTCAGGCATATTGTAAAGGACAAATTAATTAAACATATGTCAGTCTCCCTTTTTTTGCCTGCTCTTTGAAGAAAATTTGAAAAGTTTTTGCTACTTCCTTTAGGCTCCTCTTTATTTGTTGTTTGGGGTGAAAAATGACACAGGGCTTTTCCTTGCTCCTGACAAAGCCCCCGAATCCACTCCTCTGGGTTGATATTTCTAGCTGTTATACTTGAATTGAAGCTGGCTGTAGTGTTTGCTGGAGTGTAAGACAAGGGTTGTACTTTATAAGTAATGCGTCTCCCCACCCTTAGTCTTTTTCTTATTTATTTATTGTGTGTGTGTGTGTGTGTTTTCTTTCTGGAGTGTTGAGGTTTCAAATCTGGACCCTTGAGTGCCTTCAGATAGAATAAATGAGGTTGTAAGCTATTTTCTGACATTCCCTTCTTTGCAAGTCCAAAATCCAAAATACTCTGAAAAGTTAAAGTTTTGTCTTTCATAGCTCATTTGGAGGCAAAAGCTGGCCTGATCGTACATAAGATTATTTATAGTTTCTATTTATACCACTCTAGGTGAGTAAGATTTTTCATCAGATAGATGAGTGCCCCTGACCCTGCCCAGGGTATACATAACATAGTATATGCACTATATTATTGTTCTAAAATCTGAAAGATTCTGAATTTGGAAGTACATGTGGGGAAGAAATTTCAAAGAAGTGTTTGTGGGCTTCTTCTTCAAAAGCCCATAGGAACACACAGCATCCCTTGGGTTGGGGGATTGGGAAGGCATGGGTGGGGCCCTCGAGACTCCTACCTTTGGTACCAGATGGTATGGTGACATGGTTCATCCGTTGCTCATCAAAAGCCTTAAAGCATATTTTGTATGTGATATGTATTATATGCTGTATTCCTACAATAAAGTAAGCTAGAGAAAAGAAAATGTTGAGAAAATCATAAGGAAGAGAAAATATATTTATAGTACTGTACTGCAATTGTCAAAAAAAAATCTATGTATAAGTGGACCCGCACAGTTCAAACCTGTGTTATTGAAGGATCCGCTGTAATAGGGAAAAAAACTAAATGACCATCCTTGGCACAGACCCAAAACAACAGGAGCAACAACAACAACAAAACTTTTTTTTTTTTTAAGATTTTTATTTATTTATTTGAGAGAGAGAATGAGAGAGAGAGTACATGAGGGGGGGAGGGTCAGAGGGAGAAGCAGACTCCCTGCTGAGCAGGGAGCCAGATGCGGGACTCGATCCTGGGACTCCAGGATCATGACCTGAGCCGAAGGCAGTTGCTCAACCAACTGAGCCACCCAGGTGCCCAACAACAAAACTTTTTAAAGCATAGGTTCCAAAGTTTCATTGAGACAAAGTAATTTTTTTAAAAATTCCGTAGAACTAAAAATAAGCTGGGAATTTTTGGTCTAGTGTGGCTTATAGTCCAATTTCATCATTGGCCTTTGGAGGAAGGTGGAAGGGAATTTTTAAATCCTACTCATCATTTTAGCCGTGTGAGGAGGAACCAGGGCCTGAATAGTTGAGCCAGGGGAAGTGAAAGCGGCCGGCAGAGCGTGAGAAGGTCTTGCTTCTTATCTTGGGTCTGCTCTTGACTTGTTGAGTCAGCTTGAGCATGTTGCTTCCCTTCTCCCAGCCCTAGGAACTCAGTTTCTAAGTAATTAAGTCTTTCTTTCTCCCTGTCTGAGAGGCTAGGAGTGGAGGTGGGGGCCCCAGCAGAGTGAAAAGCGCTGAGCGACTTGCTGGCTGTGTTCTGGTAGCTTGCATCCGGCCTCCACACGGACTGGAGAGGGAGGCCAAGAGGCTGCCCCCCGCACTCTGCATCGGTTTCCTCCGGCTGTTCCTTCTCACGACACGGATCCTCTCATTCCTGGGGTTGGTTTGTGTGGGATCCATGGGGGCACCAGCACCTGCACGGATGCCCAGCAAGGGCTCAGTGGTCTCCAGCAAGCGTTGCAGGTGACCGGGTCCCTGCTGCAGGTGGCCGGTCCCTGCGGTTGCTGTCATGACTAGGGTTGTTGTCGAGATCATGGCTCGGCATCGCTGAGGAGATGTCAGGAAGGAGCGTGAAAGTTCCCTATTGCAGAGCGTGGGACCAGGGGAAGGTCTGCCCAAAGGAAATGGAATAGTCTGCACCTTTGTGGGCTAAGCATTGATTAGAGAACACGTAGGGAAAGGGCTTTGGGGACCAACCTCATTCTCTCTCTCTTATTTCTTTGCCTTTTAAGTTTACACTTAATGTATCATAATTCTGGCTTTTGCCAGGTTGAGCGTTTCACATGTCCTCCCAGATCTAACAACGTTGAAGAAGTCGGTAACTCTGCCTCTCCCTGAGCACCCACCCCAATCCTCTCACCTAGCAGTGACTCGTGTTAGGAACCAAGGGCCTGACTGTGGACAGGGGTTTCCACCACGGAGAAGTGACCTTGAATTTTAGGATCCTGAGGCCCTTCTGTTTGCAGAGACTGTGGGAGCCACTGGGGAGCGGGAAAGATGGTTGATACCGGGACACACTGAGGTGGGAGTACTTCTGAGGATGGCTGGTGCTTATAAGTTAGAGAGGCCTGGGCTCCGGCATGTGTGTGTGGGTGTGCATGCATGTGTTAGGGAGTCCTTTCAAATTCTGGGAGGTGCTGCCAAGGCCTGAGCCCTGCTAGGTGCTCTCTGAACAAGGCTCCACCTCGACCTGAGCCCTGGTTTTCGTGTAGCTCACTGGGGAACTGACCACTGAGGTGCTCCCCCAGGGCTAAGGGACCCTTTGTGTTTCAAGGACCAGTGTGACCCCTGAGATCGGCAATTCTGGGCTTCACTGGCAGGAGGCAACTAAATTATGTTTCTTAGGGAGAAATAGCTAATCCTTTTGCTTTGGAAGCACAGAACCCTGTCAAATCTTATTCTAGACATACTTGAAAACATTCAAATCCTTTGAGCTTATTACTTTAAAGATAAAATCAATGAAAGAAAAACCAAATATAAAGTTTAAAAAATAAAGGACGAGGAAAATAGTTTTATTTAATAGCCAATTGGGGGACATAGAAAGATGATGAAAGAGAAGGAAAAAGAGAAACCCAGAAGAGTAACTGTGGCGGCTGCCTCTGCCCTAGGAAACGGGGGTCCTTGGGTCCTCTCGTGCAAGCTCAGCAGAGTCGGGAGCCTGGAGGGGAGGGGGGAGAAGGAACAGAAGTAGGGAGCTAGGGATCCTGGCTCAGTTCTGCTTCCTAAGCTTCCGAGGAGCAGGAAGCTCTAGCGGGATATGGAGGGAGCACTGCCTGGGGAGTCCCTGGGGAACTGAGGTCTGCCACTGACTCACTAACCTTCTGTAATCATCCTCCCTCTCTGGATCCCCGTCACTGTCTAATGAGTGGGTTTCACTAGATGAAGTGTAAAGCAATTCCTGGGGTTGATGAGGGAAGTCTGGCCCCAGACTCTGGGCCCAAGGCTCTCAAGGAGATGGAGAGGGTTGCCTGGCTCTGGCCTGTAGTGGTGGCCTCCTTCCCCATGGGGTCCACATGGGGCTTTCCTCCCTCATGCCTGGAGGCAAGCGTGTAAGCGCCTGCCTGCATGAATGAAGTGCTATAGGCGTATGTCCTATTTTGTCCTCCTTTTAAACCACTGTGTCAAGACGCCATCCCTCCTCCTCCCTTTTTTACACTGTTCAGTCGGTAACCTGCTAGTGAGGTTGTGGGTTGTATAAATTTATCCGTTCAACCTCAACTTCAGGAAATACTTTGAGTAGCTCATATAAACAAAAATAGCAACGGTGTTTTTGATATTTCATGGTATATGCACATGAATTATTTTTATGACCCAGGACCAACAGGGCCCCTCATCTTTCAAAGCACACTCAAATGTTCAATTATATTAATAGTAATGAATTATGCTCTTCAACATGCATTGAGCACCTATTAATTCCATTTTGCTAAGCTGTTTATGTACATTTCTCACCCTAGAGACAACCTTGCAAGGTAGGTCTATTGATTTCTCTTTTGAAGATAAAGACAAGGAAGTCAAGAGAATTTTACAAACTTGCTTTGAGACATGGGATTGAAAATGGGGCCCCAGGATTTTGACTCAAATCTGCCTGGCTCTCAAAGTCCTCCACTTTCCCACACCACATAGTTCACTGCTTCCAGGCCACAATCTTATTTTTTTAGGAAAATACAGATTTTTTTTTCCTGCCATGACTCTCCTTAAGCCTCAGAAAATAAAATCTGAGTTGGAGTTTGTTGCCTTTTTCCAGAATGGCGACCTGAGCCCTGGTTTTCGTGTAGCTCACTGGGGAACTGGCTCTCCCTACTGTAATGTAAACTTCATGCAATCATTGTATTTCCACATAGCAAACTTTTACTCTGCACTTCCAAAGAGGCAGGCACTGTTCTGGAAGCTTTTATGTGTCATTTAGTAGGAGACGATGTGGACTTTATTTTACAGAGGGCAAAACTCAAACTCAGATGCAATTATTTACACAAAGGCAAATAGCATATGACAAGTGGCGGTTTGCTTTGTGAATTAACAGTTTAGAATATAGTTCTATAGCGTGCTTGGGATTTTGCTTTTGGCCTGGGACCGAAGCATCCCTTGTTAAACCACAAGATCAAGTTCAGCTAACCCACCCAGCTCACACCCTCATTGTGCCTGGCTTCCTCAGTCTCTGTCTGCTGTGGTTGGAACTTGATTTGGTGGTTGTGGAGAAAGACATGGTTCCTCTTGTCCTTTTCCATCTTGCATTAGCCTGCACCATCCTCAGCTCATTTTAGTTCGTCTGAACTCCTGTTTTAGTTTCATTGCTCATCATACACTTGCCAATATTATGTATTAGCTTCCTATTACAGAGGAGAAAGCGGTAATATGATTTACCCAAGATCACATGTGGGCTAGGCATTCTCTTTCTGAAATGATTTTTTTTTAATTTTTTATTTAAATTCAATTAGCCAACATATAGTATATCATTAGTTTCAGATAATTTTGTTTGATAATTTATTAGTTGCGTATGACACCCAGTGCTCATTGCATCATGTGCCCTCCTTAATGCCCATCACCCAGTTACCCTATCCCCCCCCACCCCCCTCCAGCAACCCTCAGTTTGTTTCCCAGAGTCAAGAGTCTCTCATGGTTTGTCTCCCTCTCTGATTTCTTCCCATTCAGTTTTCCCGTCCTCACCCTTTGATCCTCTGTGCTGTTTCTTACACCTTGAATGTGCCCAATCTCATCTGAAATGCTTTTTATTTACCCAAAAGATCCTTTGAGTTTCAGTTCTGGTGTTACCCTCTCCAAGATACATCCCCCAACTCCCTGCCAAATCCATCCATTCATCATCCATCCATCTATCCATCTACTTTTTCAACAAATACTTATTGAGCACTCACAGTGTGTTGGGGCCTTTCTCCTCTGTGTCAATTTCTGGAGATTCAGCAGTGAAGCCAACAGGCAAAACTCCTTGCCCCCATGAAACTTTATTCCATAGGGGAAAGATGGGCTATGAGCATGTATATTATGTTAGACATCCTACGTTCCATGAAGAAGAATGAAGCAGAGATGGTGTACAGAGTGAGGGGTGAGTGGGGGGAAGAGTTGCTACTTGGAGTTGGGTGGTCAGGGAAGTCCTTGTGAAAGGTGAGGATGAGGGCAGGTCTGCAGGAAGTGAGAGAATGAACCATGTAGCTTGCTAGGGGAAGCGTGCTCCAGGAAGAGAGTAAATGGAATAGGTGTACCCAGCCTATTGACGGGCCAACAAGGAGACCAGGGCTTGTAGCCGAGTGGACAGGTGGGCAGCGGCAGGCAGACATGTCGGGGCGATAGCCTTGGGCTGGCCTGTGATTTCAGTGCTCTCCTGCTGTTCCCTCTGACTGAGAGCCTTCACCTTTTCTGCTGCTCTGTCCCCATACTGGTCTGTGCACCCTGGAGGGAAGGCCTCTTATATCCATGGTTTTCACATCCCCAGCCCCCAGCTCAGGCCTAGGGGAGAGGAATAGTGCAGCATTTATAACTCTACTCCTTTTCTTCTTTTTTTATGGCCAAGTGTTCTCATTAAAGACTATTTGTGATTCTTTTGATAAAAAATGGTTATTTTGAAGGAATGCCTCTTCTAAACTCCAATTAGCCAGTTCCTTTTTGGACAGCCATCAAACGGATGGACTCACTAGGGAGAGAATAAGGTGCCAGGAAAAAGCTGGAAGCGAAAGTTGCAGAGAGGAGGGTATTCACTGGAGTCCAGAGGAAGAGGGCCTCACCAGAAATCCCCAGGGATTTAGCAGGACGGCCCAGTTCCCTGCTGGGGACTGGTGTTTACAGAAAGTGACCACAGGCTGGAACGAGGAGGCTCTCGAGAAACCCTCAAAGCGTGTCAGGAGACCAGCCAGGACTTTCCACTCACTGCTTCTCAGAGGATAGCTGGGGAGGGGGGACCCCCAGGGACCTGGAAGCCCTCATCTCTGGAGACCTTTCTGGAAAGAAAAGAGCATTTCCCCTGCTAGGGAGTTTCCCCTCATGGAGTGGAACAGTGGTCTCTGAGAGGCTTGGGCTGCTTCTGAGGTGGGGCAGGAACATGTGGAATGCAGCTGGGCTAAGAGACGAGGGCGGGGCAGAAGCGTGTGGCCTTCAGTCACGTGCCAGCATCAGGGACCGCCCATGACTGTCGGCTCCCACCTTCCTATCTGCTCCCAGTCAGAATCCTGCATCCTCAGGACAAAGGGGACTTACAGCAACTTGGCCCAACTCATATCCCTTGGCACAAGTAGCTCAGTAGGGTCGAAGCAAGGGGGTCTGGAGAAGGGGAACCGAAGCCGGACATCCTCAAGTCTGTGAGAAGTCATTAAGGAATCGCAACAAGGCAGTGGTGAAATTGGACTTTCAACCAGAGGGACTTGTGTGTCAAAGCGGGTGTGACATACTTACAAAACTGCGGAGAGTTCACCGATGAGAGTCGGGGAGGAGAGTCATTCCTTTATAGCTGGTGTGTCAGGTGGTGGGCTTGTTTAAAAGTAATAAAGTGGGAAAAAGAAAAGTTTGTCTCATAATTATTCAACAACATATATATCTTTTTGAGAATGGACCATGGGCAGGCACCATGCAAGGTGCTTGTGTAGCTGGATCCCCATGCCCTCACGGAGTCTCCATTCTACCGGGACTTCTAGAAGAACTGTTCTTCAGGACACTTGAGATAAGATCACTTGACTGCCCTGGCTTCAGATGCATGTTGCAAATCTTTAAAAGTGGGGGAATACACATTCACAGTACCTGATGTTCGAAGAACAGGGAGCGAGGTCTGTACCCGCCAATGACCTGTTGAAAGCAAGTCCCAGCCTTGCCCAGCTCTCCTCTCTTCCTTATTGGTGGAGTTGACCTTCTTTCCTTGCAGCCCTCCCTCTCGGGGATCTGCTGAACATAACAAACTTTGAAAACAAGTTAAAAGCGCTCTATAAATTGCAAGGTGTTACTCACCTGCCTGGGAGGGACCTCCCTTAGCAATGTGGCACCTGTGAGAAGTTTGGATGAAGCCTAACGTTTGTTCGCAACCCAATCGTTAGAAACCTTGCTTCCCCTGGTATGTCTCTGACAGCCTGTATGGGCTTTCTTCTAGCTTTCAGAATGGCTTTTCCTGACTTTATGTTAGTGTCTGGCTTCTGCAGACCTTTAAAAAACCTTCACGTGTATATGTGTATCTGAGTACTATGGGGCTGATTGTATTTTTTGGTGGATATCACACTAAAGAAAGAAAAAGGCTGGGATGGTCGCTCAGGGTCTGAAAAGCCTGGGGTGCTGTATGAAAATAGCATCTGTGGGTAGAGAGCGGGGAGGGAGGTGTCAGAAGTCAGCCTCGCTCGGGTCAGGGTAGGAAACCAATAGTGTGAATGAAAAGCAGCCTCGCAGGGTGCCAACTCTCTCAGACCCCCAAATATAGCTTTTGAAAACTGAGCTTTCTGGTGAAAAGATTAGCTGTTGCTGAATGCCTTCCGTATATGTCAGTAAGCTGGGACAGAGAGCGTAAAGCCTGCCTGAAATGTGTCTAAATCAATAATGAAGGTGACTCACTCACACCCACTCCTGTTGAAAGGAGCTTTTTTTGAAAAGTGAAAATAAGAGGGAAAGAAGAGAATAAAGCAAAGACCGAGAACAATTGGTTTGGATTTAAAACAATAGGAATAAGAGAATTGAATTAGTCACTCCAAACAGATCCTGTGAGCCTCTGTCCTGAATTACTACCTCCCTGACAAGGTTTTAAGGTCATGGTTTCTTTATGCTATTTCCTGATAAAATGACACACTGTTCCCAGTGCTGGCTTCAGGCATGTGCCAGGCATCCTGGGGATACGTGACATGGAGCTGCTGAGGGGCTACTCTGGAAACTCAGGAAGCCTTGCTATGGCCAGAGAAAAGCCATTGTCCCTGAGAAGTTTCAGTAGGACCACGTGGAGCCCCTCAGCCGTGGGGCAGGAGAGCTGAGGCTGGCCTCCCCCCGCCCTGCTGCCCACTCAGTTCGATGTAGATGGAAGCTTAGTCCTTTGGTTCTGCATTTCTTTTACTGTAGATCTCTTGTTCTTTGGCTAGATCATCCCTGATCTCAGGAAATGGCCCAGAGACCAGGGAAACCTGTGTAGTTTGCTAGTGTTTTAATCAATCTACAGTTTGCAAAAGAAATTTTTACACTAAAGATGTGTCAGTCCTGTTTTTAATCACACTGGGCTATGATAACACCTATGATTTTGTTTCTAGTGCCTTCATCTCTTTGCTGTTTGATTCTGGGGCATCACTTAACCACTCTTAGGTCTTGGGGACTTCATCCATAAACTGGACATAATTCCTTTTTGCTGTCCTCAACATTACTACCTATGAAATGATTTTATAGGTGATAATGTGGTGTATTCGTCAGCTTTGCTGCGGTGAGAAATAGCCCCCAAATTTCAGTGGTTGTGGCAACAAGCATCTCTCTTATGTCACATGTTGGGGGCTGCAGATTGGCTTTGGTGGTATTGCTCCACATTTCTTATTCTGGCACCTGGGCTGAAGGGACAGGTGCTTCTGGGAGTGTGTCATGCTCATGACAGAAGGAAGAGAGTGAGCAAGGTGGCAGAAACTGCAGGTGCTTCCTGAAGCTTCTGCTTTATTCTACTTACATTCCATTTGCTAAACAGGGCAAAGGGCCAAGTCCTCTATCAGGTGTGTCCCCCTTGCATGGGAGGGGAGGTCGGACATGCAAGTCACGTGGCAGCCAGACAGGCAATATAATCTTTTTACAGTTGAGAAGACAATGGAGCCTAACCCATACCTTATAAACCTATGAAACAAGATGGGCGTGTTAGGTTCCTAGTAAGATAATATTGAGCTGCTATTTCATGTTGATATTTTAGTTAACTGAAATACGCTGACCTAGCCAACATTTGATTACACTAGAAGATAGGTGCTCCAGGATGGAGGAAATTTTATGTCATTTACCCCCAATATGCTGGGGGTAAAACCTAGCACCGAGCCTGGAAAATAGTAGGTAACAGTACATACTAGGTGTGCTGAATAACCGCATGAGGTCACACTGCTCTAATTCTCTGGGAACTCAAAAGCCAAATATAATTAAGGTTTCCACAGTCTATTTAAGGTGAGAAAATTTGGCAAAGCACGGGTTTTAACTGCACACTAGATAAACAGGTTATCAGTGTATTTCTTAAATTCAAACATAATCACATCTCCGAAGCCTTTCTTTCTTTTATGTTGGAACTCCTGTCATTACATCAAAGAACTCCCATGCAAACATAACTCAAGGTCCCCAGCAGTGCTGATGACCTCTGTCCTCGTCAGGGGCAATAATAACAGTGCTATTGGCCATTGTTGTGTCTTTCTCTGGGGCTTTCCAGAGCTCGGATTATTCCTCCTATCTTTTGTTGTTGTTCTTAACCTGTCTCGCTGGTAGTCTCTTACATTTAGAGAAAAGAAAACCAAGATGCCAAAATGCGAGGGCAGGGCCAAAGGCTGTGCAGTGGGCGTGGGCCCCTGCTCCCCCAGCTGTGTGATCTCGGGCTAGTTACTCAACCTCTCTGTGTCTCATTGTTCCCATCTGCAAAGTGTGGATCATAATAGCATCTTCCTCCCAGGGTGTTGCGAGGAGCTATTGGGGTAATATGTGTGAAGGCTTTGGAGCCATGCTTAGCAGTAGTGAGTGCTCAGGACGTTCATGATCCATTTTATTTATTTATTTATTTAAGATTTTATTTATTTATTTGACAGAGAGAGACACAGCAAGAGAGGGAGCACAAGCAGGGGGAGTGGGAGAGGGAGAAGCAGGCTTCCCACGGAGCAGGGAGCCCGATGCGGGGCTCGATCCCAGGACCCCGGGATCATGACCTGAGCTGAAGGCAGATGCTTAACAACTGAGCCACCCAGGCGCCTCTCATGATCCATTTTAATGAGTAGCTCTGTCCAGCCTCAGCACTGAAGGGAGAGCCAGAGCAGAAATGAGGTCTTGGCTTGTGACTGGGATGTGGGACCCCATGGACTGAGGGACTGAGATGGGCGGTGAGGAAGCGAGGACCCTGCAGCAGACGTGGCCATGCTCCTGTCTGAAGAAATCTCATGACATGGTGCAGAGACTGGAAAACTCCTCAGGTACAGGGCCTTCATCACTGCTGTCCCTGAGCTTGGGTGGGGGGTAGGGTGCGTCTGCGAGATTTCCAGTTCGGGCAGGGCTTCTAGTCAGTTCCAGCCTGTGGGCCTCCCATTGCTATGATGATGACTTGGGCAAGAGCTTTCCAAAGCAATCCTCAGTTGAGACGCCAGGGACATCCACAGGGATGTTGTTCATCTTTGTCTCGGGCCTCGAGTGATGGCCTGGGTTAAGCAGTGCCTGCCTGTCTATCAAAGGCATCAAGCCTCTGCACGTGGCTCCAGAAGCAGGTTCGGAGCTGTCTTCAGGTGAGAGGGTTCCAGATGAAAGGTAGGCAGTCGCCTCTCCACCCAGATGTCCCCCATAGTAGGAGGTGCCTCGCATGCATATAAGATCCTCTGGGGGTCCTTGCAAGCCCTCCACAGCTCTTTCCTTCTAAGACCTTGAGCAGACAATGTTCCAAGAGACCAGTGTGTATTGTATTGTGAACTTGAAAAACATGACGTGTCATTCTGCTTCTCCGTCTATAACTGAGATTTACCTTTCCTCTAATGGCATTGAATTTAAATAATTTCATCTGGAGCATCCAGAAACTTTAAAATCCATTTCAACATCTAACCATTTTGTCACCAGGATTAACAGGTACTATTAGCAAATTGAAACAACTCATTTAGAATGCTGTGTTTTTGTAATACTGGAAAATGTAGACCTTATTTCCATTTTATCATTTTTCCCTTCTGCTGGTGTTAGGGGGGTAGGACGTTCTGCTCTAAAACGTATCATTCAAGGGTGCATGGACACTGCTTTCCAGGTTGATTCCTACTTCTGATGTCTCCCTTACTCTGCACAATAGCTCTGGAAATGACACCTTATTATTTATGCCCATTTTATTGAAGAGGGAACTAAAGCTCAGGGGCTCATGTGAGCACTTGGCTCAGGTTATGATAGCTGATCAGTGGAGGGGCCACGACTTGAACCTGGAAGCAGATGTGGCCCGGAGTATGTGGTCTTGGCCCCCGCACAGGGTAGGGGCATCGGTCAGTTGCACGAGGATCACACCGACCTTTTTGAGGGTACTTTGGCCCTCGCAGGTTGGGCCAAAGTGAGTTAGGATTTGTGTTTATGAAAACCTTCCCACTTTGGCTCAAAGTGTATATATGAGGGTGGTTTTAGCAGTGAGGAGAAATGGACACCTGCACAGAGGGCCCAGTCTGCAAGGGAGGGAGGAGAGCTCAGGATAATCCAGTCTGGGCTCCCTGGTGGGTGAGCTCTTCCCATCCATACCCTGTTGTCAGCTTCTACCCAAGACTGATTGTTTTCCCTTCTGCTCACGTTCATTGGCAACAGGATTGTGACGACTGAGCCTGGTTCATTCATGAATTTATTCCCTACGTCTGTCGACAAATATTTATTAGCACTTGTTATGTCCCTGGCACTGAACAAAATGCAGCCCCAAGTTTTACCTTTCATGCACACGTGCGCACACACACACATTGACCTACACACGCACTATGTGAGGCCGTGGGGAGCCCTCTGGGAGGAAGTGGAGCTGGGTAGTGCAGGGAGAGAGTGAAGGAGGTTCGTGCCTACGTGGGTGGTTCAGAGGAGGCGTTCTGATGAGCAGACTCCTGAAAGAAGTGGGAGATGGGCCTCGGCAGTGTCTGCAGGGAGAGGTGGACTGTATAAGGCAGAAGGAAGAAAAAGTAAGAGTGTGTTTTGCTGGCTCAAAGACAGGAGAAAAGAGCCAGCGGGATGTGTGGGGGAGTGAATGAAGCCAGAGTGGTGAGGGGAGAGCTGGAAGTCGGGCAGGACCTGAAGGGCCTTGCAGAATGGGTCTCTAACAGGGCGACCGGAAACTAACATTGACCGAGAACCCACCGTCCACTAAGCTCTGAGCTGGGTCTCATCTGATTAAAAAAGATTATTTTATTAACTCTGCCAGAATAGCTGGAACGGGACAGAAAGCTGAGGGGCTTGCCCGTAATCAGGTAGCTCACAAATGACAAAACAGCATTTGGACAAGGTCTTTTGAATTTCAGAACATATCACAGACCTGCTTCAAATTTAGACATGTGTTCATTAAAACTGACCCTTGAACACCGTGGGGGTTAGAAGCTCCCACCCCATGAGCAGTCACAAATCCCTGTATCACTTTTGACTCCCCCAAAAACTTAACTGTTAAGTAGCTTACTGTTGTTGACTGGGAGCCTCCCCAGTAACATTAACAGTCAACACATATTTGTATCTTATGCTTTATATACTGTATTCTTACAATAAAGTAAGCTAGAGAAAATAAAATGGTACTGAGAAAATCATAAGGAAGAACAAACACATGTATAGTACTCTCCTGTAAAAAATCCACATATAAGTAGATTTGCACAGTTCAAACCCGTGTTACTCAAGGGTCAACTGCATTTAGGATTTGAATATCGTTCATTTCTCTGCTTTGTATCAACTATGATGATGTAGGAAAGCTCAATTTCTCCTCTCTGATTTGCATGAACACAGGTCATGGCCATAACACATCTTGTCGGAAGTGAGATTATGTCAGATTTGGTTTCATAGCTTGAGCAAATTAACACATCCCCTGTTACCTGGTATGGGGTAGTGTGTTTCCAGAGAAACAGAACCAATAAGAGATACACATGCGTATCCAAGAAGTCCAAGCTCTGCAGTCGGCAAGCTGAGACCCAGCAGAGCTGCTGGTGTAGTTCTATCCAAATCCAAAGGCCTGAGAACCAGGGAAGCCGATGGCTCTTCTGGAAGGAAGGCAGGAGACCCGTGTGCTAGCTTAAAGACAGACAGAGAGTGCAAGTTCTCCCTTACTCTGCCCTCTGTTCTATTCAGGCTTTTAAGGGATTGGATGAGGCCCACCCCCATTTGGCAGGACATCTGCTTCACTCAACCTAGTGATTCAAATACAGTATATGTTAATCAATTGAATTTAAATAAAATAAAATAAAATTTTAAAAAATGTGAATCTCATGCAGAGACATCCTCAAAGACATGCTCAGAATAATGTTTAACCAGGTATTTGGGCACGCCATGTCCCAGCAGGTTGATACATGATACTCAACATCACAGAGAGCATTTTTATAAATATAAATACAATGAAAGAAAATTGAAAGTTGCAGTGAGGAAGCTTCAACGGTAGATGTGCCTTGCAGGGAGGCCTGAGCTCACTTGCCGGGACCATGCCCAGAGCCCTCTCCCCTTGCGTGGCCCAGCTTCTCTAGATTCCTAAGACTGCTTTTAGCTAGTCAAATGCCCTTCATTTTCAGAGCAACATTCAAGTTCCACTTGATAGGTTGACTGAACAGGCAGGATTCTCTGAGATCATCTGCACTAGGGATTTTCTAACATGGTCTATGTCATGGTCACATGGAAAATGATACTATTTGTACAGCACACAGAGAACATGGTGAAGCTGCTTGTGGCCACGGGGAAGTGGCCGGGGGCAGGGGGGGGCCCTCTGGCCACCTTGAGCCCACCAGCTGACTCCCCCAACTATGGGCATACATTAGCCTATCTTTGCCACATGGTTGAAAAAAGCCTGATTTAGCCCAAGCCATCTATTTTACAGATGGGAATACTGAGGCCCAGAGAGGGAAAAGCAGGAGCAGAGCACACCGTTGGTGGCCGTGCATGCCTCCAAATTTCTGAATTATTCATTAATCATTTGCCACAAGTTGCCAGAGATGATGCCTTGTGTGTGTGTGTGTGTGTGTGTGCCCGTGTGTGTATGTATATATATGCATGGCCTCTTCCCCACTAGGTTATCAATGGTCTGGGGACAGAGTCTTTGCCATGTTCTCTTTCTTTTCTTCACACTCCAAGTCAGCAAGCATAATGGCTTGGACTTATCTCTGTATTAAAGTATAAATGAATAACCATCCATCCATAACCTTGAAAGTAAACTACGGTGTACTCCTACGTCAAGTGTCCCTTCTGCCGGAAAGCATCCCCTGATGTCCCTGGCTGTAAATAATCTGCTTTGTTTGACCCTCCAGAGAGTCCTTTTCATGACACCTGAGTGCTTTTATGACTTTCTCCCTTATATTGGAGTCACAGGTGAATGCCTTCCATTGTCCTTTCCAATAATACAGTCACTTTGAAAGGAGAGCGATGTGTGGTTCATGAAACAGAGTGGCATTGACTTAGCCGACATCCGATTCGTGTTCAGCATATTTCGAGGAGGGCCGATTGCATATCAGACATTGCTCGTAGTCTGTTGGCACAGGGGCTCATGTTGACCTCGGCAGCCCTGTGAGGTGGCTGTGATATGTTAGCTTCCTCTTATGGGCCAAGGAAACTGAGATTTGAAGAGTGAAGGTACTTATTCGAGACAGTTTTAGTTGAGGCCAAAACTTCTGGCCCCAAGTCTCCCACCCTTTGCACCAGCCCGGGATGCGTCCTTCTGACCTTAGCTGTTGGTGGAACCAATATGCAAGCCAAGAAGAAGTGAGCTGGTTAACTCAGAGGCAGATAAACACCGGATGTAAGTCATGTGTGATTTTTGTTACTGGTCATAAAAGTACCTTCATACTGGAGAAAAATGAAAAGAATGTTTGCATTCGGGGATGCGTTCTGCTTACCTCCCCTTGTCCCCTGGAATGTCTGCAAGTTCTATTGAAATGTGACTTTCAGATGCGAGAATGTCTTGCTCCCCTGGTTTCTACCACAGTGAAAACGGGAATTTATACCTTTTCATTTGGATGTTAATCAGTTTCCCTGATAAGTCTTGCCATTTAGGAGGTAAATCCAATCAGCTTCTGGTCTCTGGGAGGCCTGGTGGCCACCGCTCCCTGTGTGTGTGTGTGCACGCGTGTGTGCACGTGTAGAGGGCAGGGCAGTGAACGTCCTGCTTTAGTTTTCTGCCCTACTTTCTTATTTCTCATAGCAATAATTGACCCCTTCCATGGTAAAGACCCTCCAAAAGTAAAGACCACCCAGTTAATTCCTGACTCTAATCAGAGCCCAAAGCCCCTGATCATGCTTCTGAGTTTGGTCATGGCAAGTCTCTTCACAAACATCTGCAAAGAAAACATGCTTGGAGGAATCTTTTGGTACAGAACAGTAGCTAAGCCCCAGCACCTGCATGACAGATGCTTCTTGAATAGCATGCTCAGGCTCCAGCTCCCTGGGGGATGCGGCAGGGAGCGCCCATAAAAGAAATGGTCATCTGAGCCTAAAATCAATGAGATCAGCCTTCAAAGGTTCTTGCACATCCTCACCACAGCCTATGAAGATGTCCTTTTTTTTTCTGGATGCAAACACTGAGGCCCCTGTGACTCAGCCCGACCACTAAAGGGGCTGGTCCTAGAGCAGAGCCTTTCTGGTTCCTATCATAACCTGCCTGTGGGGCAGGTGGACACTGCAAGCTAAGTGGAATGTTCCACTGCCCCCGAGGCCTGTGCTCTACATTGAGTCAGATCACAGCAACAGAGCAGAGAGGGCTGACATACTGGTACAGAGTCAACAAGAGGGTTGTATGTTGACACCCTTTACCACTTCAGTCCTGCAGGTAGATGAACTTGATTTGAGGCATCAAATCCATCAAATGTCTGCTGGAAGCTGGCCACGGTGCTAGGTGCCAGGGGCAAGTGAGGGCTAATGCATTTTCTGCCTCAAAGATAAGTCTGGTGGAGAGGTGGTTCTCAGAATATTTTCTTATATCATGGAACTGATCCTGGCAGGAGAAATCCAGAAGGCATTTACTCCTACCTTCATTGATCAGATACATACTTTGAAGACATAGTGTTTTCACACTATGGTGGGCACAGAGGGAATGACAGGGAGCGAGACTGTCATGGGCCTGGTCCTGAAAACATACACAGGATATTGAAATGTAGGTGAATCTAGACAGAACCAGGGATACTCTCCTTGTAATATCCTAGGGGGGAAAATGTGTAAGGTAAATAAAATTGCAGAGGGGATGTTTATACACAATTATTTACCAACTTTTGTGTGTTTTGTTTCATTTTGACTGGATCTGTTTTTTACAAAAAAAAAAAAAAAGCATAATTATTCACTGAAGTCCCTTGAACCTTTCCTTGGCTGGTCTGGACAAGTTGGGAACTGTTCAGGTCTGCTCCTTCAGTGGTTTTATATAATTCAGGCAGGCTTTCGGACACTGCTGTGTCTTAAGACGGTGGAGAAGGGTGTATCTCTAGGCCCTTGCTTCTTACATTTCCCCTGCCTACAGATGCCTTTCTCTGTGGCTAAATGCTGTTTATTTTTTTAAGCTACAGTTCAGAGATCATCGGCTAAAGTCATTCATTCAAGCATTGGGCAACTATCTATTGAATGTCTACTTAGTGCATGCATAGTTCTAGGCTCTGGGGATAGGCTTACATCAGCAAGGGGAAAAAGTAGATAATAAAGGAATAATCATAATAAATCAGGGAAAGGTAATGACGTGATATTTATTACCTTCTAATATATTAGAAGGTCAAAAAAGCAATGGAAAAAAAATGGAGCAGAGTGTAAAGGGAATACATTTTGATCTATGCTGGATGTATTTTAAAGGTGAGGCCAGAAGGATTTTTGCATGTGGGACGTGAAATAAGAGAGGAGGCTAGGATGACTCAATATTTTGTCCTAAGAGACTGGATGGATGGAATTGTCATTAGCTGAGATGAGAAAGACTGGGGAGGGGGGAGGCGGGGAGCAGCACCGGGAGAGCAGACGGGGAGTTCAGTTTGGGGCCGAGATAAATTTGAGGTAGGCGTCCAAGTGTAGATTTTGAGTAGGCTGTGGTTATGGCAAGTAGGGGAGAGGTCAAAGCTGGAATTATAGATTTGAGATTCATCAAAGTAGAGAGGTACTTGAAACCATGAAACTGGATAAAGTCACCAAAGGCATGAGTCCTGATAGAGAAGAAAGGTCCTGAAGGCCTGAGTCCCAGGAAATGCCAAGGTGAAGAGTTTGGGAAGAAAGTCAAGGAACCAGCCAAAGAGACCTGAGAAGGAACAGACATTAAGTAGGAGGAGCAATGAGACTGTGATCTAGGGGTCAAGTAAATAAGACTTTATGGAACAGACAAGGACTATCAGTGACTGTGTCACAATTGATGATGGTCTAGTAAAGATGAAGGTTGAGAACTGACCATGGGGTTTAGGCTCCTGGAGGTCATGGGTGTGGTCCACTAGGGCCCCACCTACCCGTTGTTTGTCCCGCCCCCCATGTTGTGTGCTCCTTTCATGAGGTTCTACACAGCAGCAAGGCGATCTGTTCAAATAGCCAGGCCCCCACAAAATAGCTTATGTCTGCAAGCCTGGAGCCATCCTCACTAATTACTTAGGTAACGTTGGTGAGCACCGCTGGTGTACCAGGACCTATCTAGATGGCATGAATGTGTCAACTGTACACTCCTCTGCCCTCAGGTATCTTACCGTCTAGGGAGAAAACCAAGGTGTCTGGGCTCTGTTATAGTGCCAGGAAGAGACTGAGGTAGGATAAAATTATGGAAGTTCAGAGCCAGAGAAGTTTCCCCTGGGGGTCAAGCTTGAGTCCATGGCTGAAGTGGCCTTTGAATGTGGTCTTGAAGGATGGACAGGATTTGGAAATGAGAAGGCGGAGAAGAGAGAACTATTTCAGACAGAGGGAACGCTAGAGCAAGGGAGACAGCTGGAAAGGGGGCACTGAGCTGGAGGGTATGGTGTGGGAAGGAGAGACACTAGTGGGAGATGAGGCCTGGAATTTTGTCCAGGACCTGATGAAGAGAGTCTTAGAAATTAGAGGCTGGGCTTTATTTCTTGGTCAACGGGGAAATCATGAAAGGCTTTATAGCCGCGGAGTGATGTGGGAATAGCTGTGCCGCTTCGGAAGAGTCATCTGGCTGCGTGTGCAGAACGGTCCAGAAGAAAGAAAGAGAAGGACCTAAATTAGGGCAGTGGCAGTGGGAGGTGGGAGGAGGGGTGATGTGAGACACAGCACTCAAGAGTGCGGGGTGCCTGGCATGTAAGCTGGGGCTCTGGGCCCTCCCTAAAAACCACAGGAGCCTTTTGAAGTGCAGTGGCCTCTGCAAGTCACTGGTCACTCGTACTTGTCACCTCCGCCCCCATCCTCATCTGAACGGGGAGTGCTTGAGCTTCACCTCATTAATGGCATAGAGCTTGCTTATTTTTGGAACTCTGTGATTAACACAGTCTCTGCCTTTAAGAAACAAAGGAGCTCTGCATTCCTGGACTCTGTGCCTGCACTTTAAGGAGGTAATTTTGGAGATGTGAGAGATGAGTGCTGCTGGCAAGGGCCCATCCAGGCCACCTCCAACCCTCAGTCTCTGATTTTTCTGTTGCGTCTGGGTGGATCAGCTGCGCACAGCATTTCCCGAATTGTCGGGCAAGGCAGTTGTCAGAGCCCAGGGAGGGCAATGCACGGTGCCACCCTGACTAGCAGTGCCATAGGAAATGCCAAGTGACCCAGATGGGGCCCGGGCAGCCTGCCTGCTCATTTTCCCTAGTAAATCCACCCCAGGAGCATGGCCTTTGTACCGGAGGACAGAAACCCTCCCGCTGCTCTGCGATTCTCCCAGCATCAGCTCGAGTGGGCTCAGACGTAGCAGGTAATGGCACCCAGGGGGATCATCACTGATTTCGGTGAGCTTGGAACCCCAGGCTGTGGGGGGAGGGGCTGGCCTGCAGCCAGCACCAGCATCCCAATTCATGTGGCAGCGTAGGGGGACGAGCCTTTGTGGCAAGGCTGGCTTCCTCCTGAATCTGCCCATAAAAGGATAAAAGTGCTGCTATCTGGTCGGCATTGGGTAGGATTGCTGATGATAAATTTTTTAAAAGTGTGGATTTTTCCCCCCTTTTTGCAAAGTGGGGGGGTGGGGGCAGGGGGAAGAGAGAGAGAGGGAGAGAGATTGCTTTCACACAGTTTCCAGCCTGTATGTGCTAACAGATGGATTCAGACTCATCTTTTATCTAGTGTTACAGAAGATAAAACTAAAACTGGATGATATGCTGGCCTCTTCAATTTACAAGAGGAAAAAAAAATAAAAAGCTTTTTAAGGGAAGCCCTTATGGTAGAAAAGAATGGTCTAAAATATTGTCTGGCTTTACTCAAAAGGCAAAGTATAGCAGGACCATTTAAAAGTGATTTTCTCCCTCCCCCTCCCTGACTTACCCCAAATATATGATCTCTGTGTCAGAAGTAGGCCAAGCTTTAAGGCTATCATGAATTATATATCAAGAGACATCATTACCCAAGAGTCTTGAACAAATGCCCCATGGTTTAAATTTTACAGACCTTTTTTTTTTTTTTTTTCCCTCGATGGCAGCAATTTCGGTCTCTGCCTTTTTCCTTAGATGGAAAAGGAAAGTGTTTTACAAAATGCACGAGGAGACGTTATGCTAATAAAGGTAATTGTGCAATGACTGGAAACTGCTCTGTTCTCTTCGGAAGGAAGCTTTTGTCCCGCGCACACTGGCCCTGCTCTCCAGGTACTCAGGGGAGCAGCCTGTTCCGGCTTTGTCTTGTCTGATTTCAGCAGGAGTCAGACATGCACAGAGCAAGGGCTGACTGAGAGGGGCAACACATGAACTGGGCATTTGTACACCCACCCTTTATGACAAAGATCTTGCCATCATCTGCATATCAGATATGTTTTCCCCACCTGTGTATTCTCTCAGATTCAAGAAGGGCTTTATGAAAATAATTCTTTGATCTGAAATTGGAGCCATCCACTGGGTAAAGAGGAAAGGGAGGTGTTTGGTGTTTGGTTTTTTTTTTTTCCTCCTTAGAGCTCTGGAAGGGATCAGAACGTTAGCCCAGAACACAGGTGCAGAGGACACGATGTATTGGGTAGGGCGTCCAGACAAGAATGCCTGTGGCTGTAGGAAGGGATCGTCTCTGCTCCAGGCCCATAATCTACCTCCCAATTCATCCTTCTGGGGTGGTTATTTCACAGTGCTGAGCTCTCCTTTAGATAGCCCGAGAGAAGCCGGCTACAATTCTTTATATAGGCTTCTCATCTTTTTTAAATCTTTAATAATATTTTTATTAACTATCTCCTTTTATTCTTTTTTTTTTAAGATTTTATTTATTTATTTGAGACAGAGAGAATGAGATACAGAGAGCATGAGAGGGAGGAGGGTCAGAGGGAGAAGCAGACTCCCTGCCGAGCAGGGAGCCCGATGCGGGACTCGATCCCGGGACTCCAGGATCATGACCTGAGCCGAAGGCAGTCGCTTAACCAACTGAGCCACCCAGGCGCCCCTATCTCCTTTTATTCTTATTATGCTTTGGGATATGGTGGGCACACATGTTTTTAGCATTTTAGAGATGAAATAATTGGAAGCTGGAGTGGAGATGTAATTGACTACGGTCACTGTCACTAAGCAGTGAAATACACATACATCTCCACACACGCATATATGTGGTCTAGAATACAAACCTGATGGTATCATCCTGCCACTGCCAAATTATAAAAGGTGAACCCTACGATCCAGCTCCCATTCGGGAGGGGAGATTCCTTTACGAGGCTTTGCTGGTACTCTGTCTTCTAGCTCAGCCCCTGCCTCGAGTTTCTGTTCAGGCTTCCCTCCCGCTGCACCCCATGATGTTCTTACATCCCGGCCATACCCCACCGCATGGAGTTCCTTACTTCCAGAGCCTCATCATTTCTGTCCATACGTGTTGCCTTGTTGTGACCCGAGCCCCAGAACCCTCTCTTCCCACTCTCCTTTGCATGTTCCTCATTTTCATGGCTATGTCCTGGGTGGATTCCAGACTCAGTGCAGGTCCTCCTGTGAAGCCTTCATCCCCCAGATTCCCACCGTGTGGGTTAGTCATCCATTACTGTCACTTCCCATTGCAGCAACCGCAACACTGTATCTTAATTGTCGTTTCATGTGTTTATCTTTTCTGGTAGTTCAGGAGTTACTAGCGAACGTGAGTGAGGCACCACACTTTGCTCTCAGAATCTTCATCCCCAGAGTGGAAAAAAATTCAGGAAGGTAGAAGTAGGCTGCAGGGTGGGCCTTGGTGGGATTCTTCCTCCCGTCACTGTCCCTCTGGATGCACCCCAAACAAGGAGTCAGCCCGCCAGGCTGGGTTCGATGACTGTCCTGTGTACCGTTCAGGTGTGTGGCTGCTTTCAGACCCCAAGATGAAGTCACCACTGCTGTCCCATTTATCACCTCCCCTGACCCAGGCCTTTGTACTGTGCCCAGCTGACACACTTGGGAAGGTTAGTCTGCAGGATCTGTGGCGTTTGATCTAGCACTGAGTCAACGAAGTCACTGGGGGAGAAGCAGGCTGTTAGGGTAGAAGGAACACAGGATTCAGACAGACAGACCTGTGTGAGAATCCCACTCCTGCCATGAGGGGGCGATCTGTGTGATCTCGGGAAATTGACCTAAGTGCTCTGAGCCTTTGTATCTGTCTCAG
Organism: Neomonachus schauinslandi; assembly: GCF_002201575.2. Lineage (NCBI taxonomy): Eukaryota > Metazoa > Chordata > Mammalia > Carnivora > Phocidae > Neomonachus > Neomonachus schauinslandi. The sequence goes on along the minus strand of NC_058412.1, from coordinate 12,422,924 downwards.
TAAAATGAGGGAAGAGATGTTGTATGAAGCTATTTTTTAATAACAAGAGCTTATTTTGTAAAGTACTTGGTACCTAAAAGATATTCAAACTATTGAGCATGAAAAAAAGTCCAACTTCCACTCCAATAAATCAGATTATTAAAAATATAGCAAAATGGGGCACCTGGGTGGCTCAGTCATTAAGGTCTGCCTTCCGCTCAGGTCATGGTCCCAGGGTCCTGGGATCGAGCCCCACGTCAGGTTCCCTGCTCAGTGGGAAGCCTGCTTCTCCCTCTCCAGCTCCCCCTGCTTGTGTTCCCTCTCTTGATGTCTCTCTCTGTCAAATAAATAAATAAATAATATATATATATAGCAAAATGATTTTACCATTACTGAGGAAGAAAGTCATCCTAGTGTTGCTTTAGATATTATGACTTTAAAAAAAAAGAAAAGAAAAGAATTTGTTCAAGGCACAAGCACCAGAATAAAAAAGAAAAATCACTAGCTCTGTTTGGCCTTCCACGCGTTTTCTTATTTCTCTTAGCCTGGGTTGCCTTATCTCCGTTACGGGCATAATGAGACCGTGTTGTCAGGGTGTGGATGTGAGAAATGAATGAGAGATGAGGGGTGGAAAAGGCCACGCGCAACCAAGGAAAGAGCTGGTTCTCAGTAAGTGGTTTTGAAATTTCTTTCCCTGAAGCTGTTCTACTCCCATGTGTGAATTCTGCCTGGATTGTAACTAGCCTGATCTCCAAGTAGCCTTGGAGTTTAGTATAGAGACCTGAACAAGAGCATCTTCTGGGCACTCAAAAAACCCCCCAAAAAACTGCATCTGCCCGAGAGTCAGTACCAAACTCGTCAGCGGGCCTGGGGCAGCCCATCCTCTCCCCTGGGCCTCCAGCTCCTCGTCCACAAGGTGCAGGGGGAGAGCAGACAGTTGCCCAGGTGGCTTCCAGCTCTGGCATCCTGTGAGTCTAATTTATAGTTGAGTGGGTTGTCATTCACAGACCAGGAAGGGCCAAATTACCCTCATTATTCTGCTCACAGCTCTGGTGCCTGAGAAGCCACTGGGTCCTGCCACATCTAGAATTAGCTCTGAACCCTTGGGCTTTTAATTAAAGGGCTTTGTGAGTCAGATATCTGTTTTATGGTCAGATTCAGATCTTCAGGGAGACACGGAGGGGGGTCCTCTGTCCTGCCATCTCTCCTCCTTGAGAAATCGGCCGCCTCTCCCAGTGCAGGGACAGGGAGCTGGGAGATTCACGGGGGCCTTCCAGGCAGGGCTTGTGGCTAAGCCTGGCCCCAAGGCCCCACGGACCCCAGGCCCCAGAGGCTCAGGGGCAGCTGATGTGTGGCCCGCCGTGGCTTTTTTCCCTGTGAGTGTCTGAGCTGTGCCCACCCGGGCTGATTCGGTTTGCGGCTCCCCATGGTGGCCGCAAGCCTGGAGTAGATCTTACCCAACACCCTTTCCGCTTCGGGTGGCTTGTGCTAAATGCATTTGCAATCCCATGTGGTAGAAGGGATAAAAGGATTGTCTTTTAAAAAAAGTGGTTTCTGAATGTGTCGAAAGCAAGGCTGCCTGCTGTGTGTTTTAACAATTGCCTCCCCAGAGGAGGGTTGAAAACCTCACCTTTCAAGTTGTTTCAACTCCTATTAGAAAGTGACTTTAATAAAGTTGCTCTTCTGACCACGGCTGCTGTGATTGCCAGACTGGTGATTATTTGTCTAACCCGAGTCTCCAGGGCTGGAACTGGACACCATTTCCCTCCCAGAGGAGTTGAAATTGTGTTAGTTACATTCTTCCACCTGGTGTCACCTTGCAGGGGAGGGTGTGTGCACGCGCACTGGAGTGTGGGCTTTCGGGAAGGAGCACGTCATGGTTTCAGACCCATTTGCTTTTCCCACAATCCATTATTGAGCCCATACCTTGTGCCCGGAACCGCATCTTGTTCTGGTCCTCTCTCCCTGTCTCCTGCATCACAATGTTCCACACCCATCGGCTGTCTAGGGTTCCTGTGAACTGACCCAAGTCCCCTTCACGTTTCTCCCAGGTGCCAGTGTTTAGGGAACTTGAAAGGGCCACTGTGTTTGAATATCTCCCATCAGGGTTTTTCAACTTCAGCACTACTGACACTTTGGGCAAAATACGTCTTTATTGTGGGAGACTCTCCGGGGCTTTGTAGGATGTTCAGCAGCATCCCTGGCTTACCCTGGATGCCAGGAGCACCACACACACCTCCAGCTGGGATGGCCAAAAATGTCCACAGACATTGCCAAATACATCTTCAGACTTTACACTTACCCAAACACCCTTCTGTCCATTGTCCTAGTTTATATAGTTATGCGTAAGGATTTTTGCTCCCCTTTTATAGCTGAGGTAATTGGGGGCCAGGAAGGGAAGACTTGCCTATCAAACGGTGAGTCAGGGAAAGAGCTAAGGTTATAATTTAAGTCTCCTGTCTTCCCAACCCAGTGTCGTCCTTCTGGATCCATTCAGTGTGCTGGAGATGTTTAGTAACTGATTCTCTGGGAGAAGCAAAAACAAAGCAAACCTGATTAGGAGTGGTTACCAATGTCATAGTACAAGTACACCCACCATGGCTGGTTTCTTCTCAAAAGACATCCCTGACCCGGGAGGTGGGAGGAGACACGCATAATTGGCTCTGGTCGGCTGGTGCAGCAGGCTCCAGGATGCCACTGGGCCCACGTGTGCTTCTGTTCAGATAGCTTTGCTCTCTTCTGGACCTCTTCTACCCCTCTCCCTCTTCCCCATCAACAGATGCACTTATACTGGGAGGTGCCGTGGGGAAGCATTAGCCTGGTGAGGGCTTTGATCACCTCTTTGGATAAGTACAGAACAGTTAGAGTGGAATTTTCTCCCTCTCCTGTTAAATCAACATTTGCTTTCACAATCTTTCCACCTAAGGAGCTGCAGAAGCAGGCAGCTCTGGTCTTAGAGCAGAAAGCTTACGGAGCTCGTCAGTGGGATCTCCTGGATTGAATCAACTCCTGAGCAGGAGCTGAGGGCTGTTAGTCAACATCAGTCATATTGAGTGCGAGGTACCTGGAGGTACAAGGTAGTGATGGCCACAGGGCTATTGGACATACCATTCTGGGGGAATGGGAGTAGGGAGTAGGCTAGAGTTTTAGTCCAGATATGAACTTTGACTTCTGCAAGCCTCAGTTTCCACACCTGTGAAAGGGGCACTAGCTTATGTCAGGAGCCTCACCTACTCAGTTGCTTGAAGGATTGGGCTGGTTGTCATAATAGTGTAAACTCATCAGGCCTAAGGACTTCGCTGGTCTTGGCTTTTTCACCTTGGCCATTGTTCAGTGCCGTACGCTCCTTCTCTCTGGTCTAGCCTTAGACCTGGGGGAGCTGGGACTGTGGGAAGAACCCTCAGCTGGGTTATCGAAAAACCTGGGTTCTCATCCCAACTTTGGTACCACCTCATTACATAACCCTGGGAAGTAGTCAGTGTGACTAGAATGTGGGTAGCCCCACGGGAAGGGTGGGAGCATGATGTGGCATTTGGATTTTATCCTGAAGTCTGTGAGAAGTGCTTAAAGAGAAGACGCATCATCAGAAGTGTGCTTTAGAAAGTTCTTTCTGCAGAGCACAGGGCCAGAGTTCAGGCAGGATGAAACCAGTTAGGGGGTGGTACAACCGTCCAGTCAAAAAGTGAGGAAGCTGGGGCACCTGGGTGGCTCAGTCGTTAATCATCTGCCTTCAGCTTAGGTCATGATCCCAGGGTCCTGGGATCGAGCCCCACATCGGGCTCCCCGCTCTGCTGGAAGCTTGCTTCTCCCTCTCCCACTCCTCCTGCTTGTGTTCCCTCTCTCGCTGTGTCTCTCTCTGTCAAATAAATAAATAAAAATCTTTAAAAAAAAAAAAAAAGGTGTGGAAGCCCTGCATGGGCACTAATGTGGAGTGGCACAGACAGAAAATGTTATGAGAGTTCAGAGAAGGGAGAGGTCGCAGAGTATCAGAGAAGACTTCCTGGAGGAGGTGAGGCCGCTGCTGACTTGGAAGAATGGAGATGTAATGGAAGTATAAGTCTAAGGCTGCAGAACAGGGCAAGAAAACCACAAAACTGCAGTCAATCACATTGGGCTTAAACTGAGAATTTGTGTAAAGGATGGCGATATAAAGCACCCGTTGATGGAGGGACCTGAACGCTAAGCTCAGGAAAGTAGATTCTGTTAGAACACAGTGGGCCTCACAGGAAAAGCGTATTTTCTTGTTTTCAGCTTCCATGGGGCCCAGATCCCAGGCATTTTCCTGTCTGCAACTCCTACTTGCTTTTTTTGCCTTTGGCGAGGTGTGGGGTGCCTGGGACCCTGACGAGGGGTGCATACACTCGCCCCCCACCCCAGCCCTATGCTGTTGAGGAAGGCGCCATCCCTCTGAGTCTTGAGGATGAAGGCCGCACTGAATGCTGATGGATGACTGCTGATTGCCTCACGGCGGGGGGCCCAGGAAGGGGGTAGCTGTGCTGTCCTGCTTTCGCAGTCCCCAGTATTTGTCTGCCTAGGCCAGGGTGACCATGGTCCCCCGCGATAAGCCGTCTCCCAGCTGCCGCAGGTACGTTCTCCATCATTCGCCACCGTGTTTACTGTGACCCTCTGCCCTTACTAAGAAGGATGGAAACGCATGTCAGTTTCGTGACAGTGTGTCTGTCCCTGTCCACGAGGTGAAGGATGGCCAGCCTCACAGTGTCCAAGGTAACTGAGACTGGGGCTTCCCATGAAGTGTCAGGAAACAAGAGTTTTCTGGGAAATGGCCCGAGCCAGGTAGCATAACCTCTGAGGCTCACGTGAGTGAACAGGCTCAAAAGGGAAAATGACTCACCCCGGGTGGAACCGTCAGGAATTGGTAACGCGAGGACAGAAACCAGACACCCTCTGGACCTCGGCGTATCCTTGTTGGATTTGGATTTGGATTCAGCCATTCCGCAGGAGGGGATCCATTTGCACAGTAGTTTAGCAGAGGCCTGCCTTGTAAGAAAATCACTTTCTCAAATGGCAGTATATATCCTAGGTTAGGCTCTTAACTGCATTGATGGGCTCCATTGATGGGCTGTTCGAGACATCAAGAGTCCCAAGTTCCAAGGACTTCATTATACCAGTGGCAGTGAGTGACTTGCCCAATGTCTTAGCGATTTGGGGTTAAAGCAGAGACGGGAGCCCAGTTCACTAGCTTCTCAACCCACAGTGTTTTGCTTCCCTTTGGTCTCATGGCAAAAGTGCTGTTTCTATAAAACACCCAACACAGGCTGCCTAAAAAGTGCCCTCTGTTGGGGCGCCTGGGTGGCTTAGTCGTTAAGCGTCTTTGGCTCAGGTCATGATCCCAGGCTCCTGGGATCGAGCCCCACGTGGGGCTCCCTGCTCAGCGGGAGGCCTGCTTCTCCCTCTCCCACTCCCCCTGCTTGTGTTCCCTCTCTCACTGTGTCTCTCTCTGTCAAATAAATAAATAAAATCTTTAAAAAAAAAAAGTGCCCTCTGTTGGGGCGCCTGGGTGGCTCAGTCATTAAGCATCTGCCTTCGGCTCAGGTCATGGTCCCAGGGTCCTGGGATCGAGCCCCACATCGGGCTCCCTGCTCAGCGGGAAGCCTGCTTCTCCCTCTCCCACTCCCCCTGCTTGTGTTCCCTCTCTCGCTGTGTCTCTCTCTGTCACATAAATAAATAAAATCTTTAAAAAAAAAAAAAAGTGCCCTCTGTTGTTGTAGGCCAGCGGCTGGTGGGGAGTTCACAGGTGGTTTGTGGCACTCGGGTGACGTTGGCTGTGGGAGATGCATGTGGTGCTGGGAGTGTGAGGGCTGCAGATGTTTGCACAGAATGCCGGAACACTCCAGTCGTCGGGAAATTGGACAGCAAATAACTCCGGCCAGATTGGCTTTCAGATTGTGCCCAGTGCAATCTGGCCAAAGCACCATTTCTTAGTTTCTTACTCCTGGGCAGCCCTGGCCTTGAACTTCAGAGTAATCATTTACTCTCATCGTTCAGTTCAGTTTTTCCCACTTATTTAGGAGCAGTTATATTTGCTAAAGTTCACATAGGGGCCAAGTACAGCATTGGTCACTTTTAGTGTTGGGTAACCCTAACAACTCTGAAATGGACAGACAGAGAGGCCAAGGTGCAAAGAAGTTATAGTTCACAACTGATGGGCTCGAGACCCCAGGCTCTTACCACAACCTCATCCTCCCACTAACACTTAAAACGTATCTGATGTCCTAACCCATGGTCAGCATCACAGGAAACACCAGTGCGGATAAAGTCCTTCACAGCCTGACACCAGTCTCTTTTCCTGCTGTCTCCGCTACCACTTTCCTTCTTCCCCAGCCACGCTGAGCCTTCAAGGAAGCCAGATTTTACAAATTCAACCATTGATACTTGCCATTTTTGCAGGACCCTGGAGTTATAACTACCCTATAAAGATAAGTAAGACAGGCCTCCCCTCTTAACCAGCTCCCTGTCCGGTGGCAGAAAGAAACTATGAACATAAGTAGCTTTGATACTTTAGAAGACAAAGCTCATTTGATCTTCACAGTGGCCCAAAGAGGCTGCTGGTGTATATTGCTGAAAGATCTGCATTTAATAGACTTTCCATCTGAAGATCAGAGAGAAGCAGTGACTAAGTAAAGGTCACACTGCCCAGCCAAGGCCAAGTTGGGAGTAGACCTAGGTTTCCTTGACCGCCTATAAAACGTTCCTGCTACATCAAGGCGGCCTCCTGGCTTGTGTCACTGGGGATGGTCAGGCATGGCCTCTGCAGGCTGGACTGTTTGTCTCTCTTTCTTATTCCTTCCTGCCTATGGAGACAAGGCAGCTGTGAGCTGCTGAGGCCTCAAACCTGTTAGGTTGTGCCCCTTTCCTTCCAGAAAGGCAGCAATCCTATGGTTGCAGCCCAGGAAGGGAGGAGGAAAGGTGAAAATTCCCCTGTTGTCTGGGATTTAATTTTATGACATTCGGGGTCGTCAGGGGGAGGACACTGGCCCCATTCAATTTAAGAAGTGTCTCCCCCCGTCCACCCCAGAGGAGGACCTCTGGTTGATGTAATCAACACTATAAAATGCCTTCTTCTCAAAGAGGAGGGAACCACTGAAGTGGTGGTGTGCAAAGAGTGAGATGTGAACTTCTTGAGAAACTGGGCAGAGTTTTCTGACGGGTCCAGCCAATTAAGCTGGTGTCCTCCTGCCATCCACATGGGGGGCATTTACCTTAGGGCTGTTGAGGTATGACAGAGATGGTGAACAGATGTTAAGCCATGACCCTGGAAGTGGAACAGATGTGAGCTCGGGAGTAGAGACCCAGGCTCATGTCCTGGTTCTGCCACCACCTGTCACTGCCACTGGCGATGGCCCTCTCACCCTATGTCAGATACACCAGCTGTGAGCTGTAGCATGCGGTGTTAGAGATTAAACTTGGGCTCAGAGGTGTACCCCTGCCCCCCGCCCCCACCAGCTCACTGTCAACCTTGGCTGCTCACTCAGCCTCTCTGAGTTGCTCTCTAAGTCCTTATCTGAATGATGAGGCTAAGGGGAGCACAGCCATTTCCAGGAGGGCCACGTGATGTGCAGCACAAGGCCTGGCACATAGTGCACAATGCAAATGAGTGCCATGCATTGGTCCCCTCACCGGGTCATCCACTCATTGACCTCTGACAGTCTAGGATTGCCCCAGACCCTCTGGGCTAACACCATCTGGACTCCAGCCTGCTCCCAGGTTGTGTTCCCAGCACAAGAGGCTACATGCCAAGATGCAAGAAACTGGAATCAGTCGGGAGAACTGTGTCCAGTCCTGGCTTCTCCGCCTACCTGCTGGGTGGCAATAGACAAGTCCCTCCCCTTTTCTAGAACTCAGGGATCCCCTGATGGCATTAACAATCATATTAATAGTAGTAATGATAGTACCAATGGCAGTAGTGGGTTTATTGGTGGTCCACACCCTAACCCCCACAACCTGTGAATGTGACCTAATTTAGAAAAAAGGGTCTCACCTATTAATCAGGTATCATCACTTGCAGAAGCTCCTACAGGAAGCAGATAACAGGCATTGCTGTCTGTGTTACTGCAGGATGAGGCCTGGGGCCGGTGCCTCTGAGAGCAGCCCCTTCAGGCGTAGGTAGGCTTCCTCAGCCCTGTGCGCGTCTCTAGAGGCCGCAGAAATCACTGCACTACAAGCGCTGTGATGTTCCTTGATTAAATGAATGCCGGAAATGGTCTCTTCAGAGAACCCGCTATGGCCTGATTCTTAAGCAGGCCTTCCTTTCCAAAGGCTCCAGCTCGGCACCCCCCAGGGCAGGGGCAATGCTGTCCCTGAGGAAGTGGGTCTTGCACCCTGTCGGTGGACCTCAGTTTCTCCAGTGAGGCTGGGTGGCTGTTTCCCTCCTGGTTGCCGTCCTGCTGCCTTAGGCTGCTCTGTAGAGGAGAGCCCCTGAGCCCTCACATTTGGGGGACTGGCTGGCTATCAGAACACCTGCACATTCAGGTTCTGGGTGTGAGGGCTCAAGGAACCCAATGGTCCTTTTAAAATATATTGCTGAAACTCGTCACGCCTTGCTTCTTGAATCATAGTACAACTGCTTTATAATCTAGTTACATCAGCCTGCTTACATGTAAGGCCTACGAGCCCAGCAGATTTGGAAGGCGTTCTGCTGAGCAAAGGAGAGTGAATGGTTGCAAAGGGGCATTTGCGTGGATTGGAAAGCAGGGGATCATCCAGGAGAGTCCAACACAACTAGGCATAAAAATAACCCACCTCACGGGGCTGTGGATTATATTAGGGTTGACCAGATGTCTTGTGCGCCTGGGACACTCCTGCTCGATGTCTGTTGTCCCAGAGGCATTATTAATAATTCCCTTTTCACTCTCGGAAGGATCTGGGTTTGGCCGGTAAATCACGTGGTCACCCTAATTGCGTGTCTCCTTGTATGTGCACTTAGTAGAGACATGGTGTGGATGATATATTTGAATAAAAACCCGGTACCTGTGTGCTTTGAGAGCTCCAAAGCTGGCTGTGGGTGATCACCCCTGGACGGCTGTGACTAAGGCATGTCACCGTCTCATAGCACCCGTGGCTTCGAGGTGAATTCATGGGCCAAAATGTCAAAGAGATAGCGGTTGAGATCCTTTCTCCTAACTTGCTGGCTTTTTGATCTTGAGGAAACTACTTAGCTTATCTCAACTATAAATTGAGAATAATCCTACGGACTCAACAGTTGGTGTCATTATGAAATAACCTAGGTCAACAAGTGCTTATTTCCTGACACACAATAAGCTACCAACATATGGCATTGCCATTATTATTATTGGTATTATTATTATTTCATGACTGTTATTATTTTGGCTTTAGTCTCTCCGTCTGTGACATGGTGAGGGATAATCCCTGTCCTGCCCTGCTCCCTGGGTCTTTGTGAGACTGAAAGCAAGTAGCATCCCCAGAACCTAGTGTCCCTGGGAGTGTGCGCACTGTTCGAGGCGAGGATTTCCGACAGAGTCTCACTCGCGCTCCTGCCCAGTGGATCCATCCCTCTGTGACATGGAAGATAGGTTCCCAAGATATCATTATCCTTCCACCCGCCCTGATGACTCTCCTTGCTGGCCCTCCTCAGCCTAGCCCACTTCCTCCTCCCGTGAATAGCGCTGTGTAAACACCAAGGCCAGAATGTCATTTAGTGGTGCCAGCTGACGGGGGGTGCCAACCAAAAGTGGGCAGTGTCCAGATTCCTGGGTGGGCCTGCGAAGCACCTCTCAGTGTTCTCTACCTGGGGAGTTTCCTCCCTTCCTGTGCCTCTTGCATGAAGGTGTCCTCTGTTCCCAGGGTCCTTGCTTTATTCCCTGGCTCTTTCCACTAATTTGCCTTTCCTCATGCCTCGCCCTTTCTCTCTCTCTCTCTCTTTCCCTTCCTCCCTTCCTCTCTTCCTCTCCTTGTCTCTTTCTTTCTCTCTTTCTTTCTTTCCTCTGAAAGCGAGGATTACCTAGTGGTTGAGAGCAGGAACTCCACCTAGACTGCCTGAATTGAAACCTTGGCTCTACCTACCGCTCCAAAGCTGAGTCCCTTGGAGGAGCACGTCAGCTTCCTCATCTGTAAAAAGGGGCAAGAGTGATGCGTCCCTTGTGTGGTTGCTGGGAGGTGTCAGGGGCCACTAAGCTTAAGAACGCCTGATGCCCAGTAGGCACCTGCTGAATGGGAGCTATTTTTATTATGTAAAATCCTGCCTGCTCCTATTTCTTCGGCTCGGCTGGTGCTCTTGGTGCTGTGGGAAGGAGGCTGCAGGGAGGTCTCCTGATCCGAGTCTAGGCTCTGCTGCTGGTTAGCTGGGACTCTAGGCAGAACGCTCCCCCTGGGGGCTTTTGAGTCCTTACCTGCTCAGCCTGGATAGTGGGAATGGGTCCCACCCATGCTTGGCCTTCTCACCATGGTCTGCCTTCTCTTTGGTTTGCCCCTGCCCTGCCCTTTCACTTCCGGAGCCGTTCAAAAGTGGAGGACACACAGCCATTCTGAGGTCTCAGTGCCCCCACTGAACGGGGCAGGGACACAGGGTGTGGAGGAAATGTCACAGGTTGTAGACTGGAGGTCAGGAGGTGCCTGCCATAGTCCTGGTTCTGTGGTGTGACCCTGGATAAGTCATTTCATGTCTCTGGATTTCAGCTTCCCCAGTTTCAAAATGGGGGCAATTACCCCTCTAAAAAATGACCCAGAATGAGGTAATGAAAAGTGTTCTGCTGGCTGCCAGGTGCTGCAGAAGCAAGGGCTCCTGATGGTCTCAGATGGAGCCGAGGGATGTGGCCACAGCTCTGGCCACAGTCCACGCTGCTGGCGACAGAAGCCCCTCAGCGTTGGGGTTGTGTGAGCTTGTGCAGCTTGTGGGGACCTGAGGTGGGAGTTGTAAGTGTCCTTCCTTGCCTGACCTCTGTTCTCTCTGAGGGACATCTGGCCCATGGGTGACTCAAACAGGAAACTACCAGCCATCACTTCAAAAAGCTTGGACTCCTCTCAAAGATAGGCTTACTTTGTGTTGCTCTGTGTTTGTTTGGATGGTGGGGGAGTAATTTACAGAGTTGAGGGCAGATCCTCAGAGTGAGCCCCTCCCTGGGAGGGCCTCTGTGACCAAATCAGTAGGATGGAAGGAGGTCGGGTGTGCTGGGGGCCAGATAGGATCGTAAGTTACCCAAATGCTGGTCCATGGACCGGAGCCAGGATGGTGATATCAAAACTTTCCAGAAGCTTTGAGCACTACTCCAGGATGGAATTGTACTTTCTGTTAGCTTCTCCAGATGCACAGTCAGTTTGGGAACTGCTAACGTGGGTGGGACTGGGCTTGCCTGTCCGAGGGCTCCACATTACCCACCCCTTCTTGGTCCCCATCAGGACGCTAGAAAGTGTTAACAGTATTAGCTCTGCGGTATGATTAGGTTATGATTAGGGTTATTTGTTCGTGTGGTTGTCAACTTAACCAGGTGACCGTGCCCTTCATGATGCACAGCGGGAGTTGGGGGACTTTTGAGGGGACAACATGGGTAGAAGAACATTCTGGAAGTACCAGAGAGTCAGAGTCTGGCAAAGACCTAGCGTTCTACTGGCTTGACGCTCTTAGTTTTGTGGTGGAAGAAAGTGGGATTTTGGCTGGGCCAATCAAGTCCCTATCATATACATGGAAAATGGCTTTTAATTTTGAGGGTGTTTGAGAGAGAAGGCAGTGGGGACGGGACCGTGTCCCCTAGACCTGGTCACTTCAACTTCTTCTCTCTAGTTTCCAGGTCCTTCTGTGGCACATCCAGCAAGAGGTGAGAGATGCAGTCTTACCCCCGGATCCTTCTTCGGAAATTCACCTTCTTCACAGTCTACACCCAAGTGCACAGGAAACAGCCCCTGTGTCAGGGCTCCCTTTTCCTCAGGCTGTGCTCTGTGATGGGAATTTACAAACTCAACCCCAAATCCAGAGGAGACAAACCTCCTTCCCCCTTTACCTTCAAGACCCGGTTTCACAAAATGCAGGGCCAGCCTCACAAATGCCCGCTCAGGATTCACTTTCTCATCAGGCCAAGGACTTTTCAGAGTTGCTGTGTTTTCCATATCATTTCCTTCCTTCCTCCCCCCCCCCCGCTTTCACTTCCTGTTTTTTCTTCCTCTTTCTCCACCCCCTGGCCTGGCTCTCCAGCCCTGTCCCTTGTTGTCTGAGAACAGGAACAAAGCGCAGAGTGTAGATAACCATGATTTCCTGATGGGCCCTCTCTCACTGCTGACAGCCAGGGCCAGGCTCAGGTTCTCTGGGGCACTGGAGCCTCTGCTGGGGGCCCAGCAGGAAGCCTGGCCTTTAGAGCCCTCTGTCTGAGAGAGAATCTAACAAGAGGAATCCTTCATGTCCTTGCAACCATTCATAGCTTCCAAAGAACTTTCTCCCGCATTCAAGAGAAAGCACTGGAAAAATAAGACAACTGCTAGTGTTTGGACCGAATAACTCAAGTCCAGTTTAGATGGACAAAACACTGATGAGTGAGTTTGATAGGAGTTTATTTCTGGTTCTGCACTTTATTCTTCTTATGACTCTACAGATCATTCTGGTTCTCTGAAACTCGGTTCCCTAGCCCTTTGGAAAAGTGGAGTTATGGGTGGCTCATAGGGAATTTTTGAGGACAGATCAGGAAAATGTATCTGTAAGATTCATATGGTAGGCCTGGCAGATCTTATTTGCTGAATAAATGTGAGATCCCCTCTTGGGTTTTGGTTTTCTGCACAGGGGAGTGGCTGTTCAAATCTACAGTAGCCAGAAGAAAAATCACATAATAAATGATAGCCCTGGGAGGAGGGTCCATATCTGTTACTGTGTTTTCCTGAAACGTGGAGAGAGAGAGAGAGAGAAAGACAGACGAGCGATCTACTGGCCAGGCATAAATCATTGAAAAACAAAGCCCACCCACCACTGTGCTCCTGGGGCCTGCTATTCCATAACAATATTTTTCTGATGGGAAATAGAACAATCCCAACCACAGGCCTGAGGTGGCCTGTTTTCACTTATTTAGCTCCTAGGGGCAAAACCACAAAAACAGCAGAAATCTGGAAAAAGTCCCACCTCCCTTCTTGAAAAATCTGTTTAAAAAAAAAAAAGACTTCCCAACTAGGGTCAATGACCACTTGTTTGAGAAGTCAGCCTGATCATGAAGCTACTTTTTAAAACATTCCAAAGGCCAGAGAGTCAGAGACATATTCAATTTGAATTCTGCAAGTGGCTGAATCCTTGAATGAGGCTATTTGCTTCTGAGCCTCAGTTTCCCCAACTACAAAACGAAAACATTACACAAGTGGTGATTGCATCAATTTCTTGTAGCCCTGGTCATCTGTAATTCTGGTATTCTCTCTGTTCTCCTTAACAAATGGATTATTTCTAGAAGAGAACAGGAAATGGCCTCTCAAAGTAACATGACTTGCGTTCCCTTTTAGCAGATTATCATCACTCACTTGAGGACAGAGAAACAGCAGGACTCTAGGGGGCCACAGCCTTGATTTGGGTGCCAGACTTGCCTTGTCCAGCTTGCTCAGCTATTTTGTCCCATCAGCCTGGACTGGTGAACCTGAATCACACAGGAGAGCTCCAGGTAAGAAACAACTGACTTTGGTTATAGCAGACAGCACAGTGATAATCAGCATGGTTGGTGGAGAGAATATGTGATATGCATGCTTCTAGAATACTTGCAAGTATGAAGGGTAGTCATTTTACCAGATTTGTCATCTTTGATTAGAAGTCGTGCTTCCTCAAATGATGTACTATAGGTTGGCTAATTGAATTTACATTAAAAAAAAAAAAAAGAAGAAGTCATGCCTCCTAACACCACATACACATAAAAGGGGGGAAAAAACAAAACAAAAAACTAAAAAAATACCAAGGATATAGTTTTGAAGTAGTTAAAGGTCCCTGGGTTCTACAACTGCATTCTGAGTGGGAGCTGTTGTTATCCTGGGTCTGGTGAATGCTGAGGCGTGGAGTAGAGTAGCTTAGAACTACAGGCAGGGGAGAGCAGATTTGAGCTGTAGTTCTAGGTTACTGTTCTATGCAGAATTCATCTGAGATGAAGAATAATCCAGGTTCCACTCTGTCCATCCTGGTCATGCAGACTTAAGTGAACAGGAGACACCCTTTAGTAGCAAACCCGAGATGGAATTTGGGTCTCGTGCCAGAGGTCTGGCTTGCGTTGCACTCATTATAACGTTTTTTTGAGACATTTTCCGTTTGTGCAGTTATCATCCAAGACCACCGCGCTGCTCCAGCCGCGGGTTGCTGGGCCTTACCGCCTGTTCGTTGTTCCTACCTCCCTCCTCTGTCACCTCCTCCCAATCCATTATGGACATTTTTCTTCTTATCTGCCAGGACTGGGCCACACCTCCCTGAACTTCTTCATTGAAGTTGGACCTGACATGAGCTGACACACCTCCCAAATGACTAAAGATCTACTGAGGGGCTCAGCACCCTCGATGCTAGTGTTCTAGCACAGTTCCTTAAGCTGGCCCAGGGCACCCACTCTGACAATATCAGGAGTCATGAAGGAGATGCCCATACCCTGAGATGGCCACACACCTGTTCATCTTTCTCCAGTTGCCGGCATTCCCTTCTGCTGTCCTCTGTCCTAAAGCTCTTCTTCTGCATCTAGATATCTTGAGTTCCCTTGAAAACTAAAAGCAAAAGCATTTCATGTAGCTGAGCATAACACAGAGGGTAAGACCAGGAGATTTCTCAGGTGGTTTCCAGTCCAAGTGCCCAGGATCATTTTATCCTAGATTTGTTCCTGATACCACACTCTCATTCTTTGGGGCGGATAGGATTATCTTGTGCTCCCTTCCTTTCTTCGTCTCATGGTTTCTTTTCCTAGGGTGGCCACCAGGCCACAGCATAATCCAGAGGAAAGAGAAGAGCTTTTGGAATCAGACCTGATTTCAAATCTCAGTCCTGCTATTTATTAGTTCCATGATTTTGCTGAAATCATTTTAAATTGCTGAGGTTCTGTTTCCCCACCGGTAAGATGGGAACAATATGCCCTATACTGTACGCTTGTGATCAGGATCAAAGGAGATAATTTCTTCCTCAAAGAAATGCTAGCTCCTTTTCCTCTCCAATCTTATTTAGAGCTCCTTAAATAGAGCTTTGATCCCCCCCATCGGGTTCTATTAGAACCTCGTGCCTTGCGTGTCTAGTAGCTTGAGGTACTCATTCGTTCAGCCATCCCTTCATTCCACAGATGTACGGCAGGTGCCATTCTTGGTGTTAGGGGTACGGCCCAGAACAAAACGAAGTTCCTGTTCTCATGGGGCTTGCATTCTAGTGGGATCATGGGAGCGTCAACAAGTAAACATATGTACATTATATCAGGCAGTGTTAAGTGTTATAGAAAAAAATAAAGCAGGGAAACATAAATAAAGAACGCCAAGCCCGAGAGATGGGAAGTGGGGAAAGAAGGAACAGGATCCAAGGAAGGGCCTCCCTGCTTAGGCGTTATTGGAGTAGGACCCAAACAAAGTGAGGGAGCGAGGCTCGAAGGAACAAAGACCTGAGGTGGGGATGTGCCTGGGCTTTAAGGACCTGCAAGCAGCCGGAAGGATTGGAGCAGAAGGAGCGAGGGGACTGGGGAAGGAGGTGAGGATAGAGAGAAGCAATCAGACCATGTAGGGCCTCATCCGCCACTGTAAGGACTTGGACTTTTATGTTCTGGCTGGCCTTTCCAGAGATTCTTCTCCCTTTCCTCCCTCTTCCCCAGAGCATCTCCCCCTCCCTGAAGCATCCCTAAATAGAAAAAGGGATGGATGCTCTTGCCCAATAGAGTATGAGCCACCCATTCCAAAACCCGTGTTGGGCATTTGGTACCAAGACTCTGGAGATGAATGAATGAGATGTGGGCCTGTCCTAGGAGCCTGAGGTCCAGCACTAGTTCAGGCTGCTTGAGAAAGTTGCCCTGATAAATTAGGCCAAAGTGAGGAGTTGTTCTAAATTGGTCCTTGCGGAAGCAGTTTGCTAGAGTGGCCGTTTTCCATTGGAACCTCCTACAGGTCACTTCTACCCGATTTCTTGGAATGCATTCCCTTGTATTGCCAAGTCTTGCCTTCAGGGTAGAGAGGGGATCGGTTCATTCAGCAAACATTTGAGTGCCTGTTCTGTTTCAGTGTCAGCGTAGACGCTGGCTACAGATGATGACTAGATTCGCTCCCTGCCCTCGAGGGATTGATGGTTTTCCTAGTGACCAGATGATACCGTCTGTGTTGTGGTAAGAGTGGGTGTGAGGGAGCCCAAGGAGAGGCTCCTGACCCTCATGGAGGGGGCAGAATGGGGCAGCTCCTGGGCCGTGTCATCTCCACTCAGTCCAAGTGAATAGCAGGGAGTGTGGGCAACGTCAGGGAAGGGTGTTGGGAGGAAAGGGATAAGCCAGGGCTGCCCATCAGAGGCACTGTGCCTGTCAGTCATTGTGGCCGTGGAGTGTGAGGTGAGGCGAATCTGAGGGGCCCAGTCAGAGGGGGAGGACGGAAGGCTCACCAGGGGCCTCGGACGCCCACCAGGGGTGTCGAGTCCACATGAGGACAGCTCAGAGCTGTGAAGAGTCTTTTTAAAGCAAAGATCGATGGTCTGATGAGATTGGAGTTATATGAAGCAAAGGGTCTAATTTTACTGACCCTAAATTTATTCAGATTTATCAAAAGTGGTTGGTTTTTATTTTTTTATTAAGATTTTATTTATTTATTTGACAGAGAGATAGAGCACAAGTAGGCCAAGAAGCAGGCAGAGGGAGAGGGAGAAGCAGGCTCTCTGCTGAGCAGGGAGCCCGACACAGGGCTCGATCCCAGCACCCTGGGATCATGACCTGAGCCGAAGGCAGATGCTTAACGACTGAGCCACCCAGATGCCCCAAAAGTTGTTGGTTTTTAAAGTGCTTGTTTTATACGTACTTCTTGTAGAATTGTAAGATCAGAGTCTCCTCAGAGGTAAAGTAGGTTCATACAGACGGACTGAAGGAGATCGCCGTCTGGTGCCAATGAACACGCAGCCCTTTCTGTCGCCCTCGTGAATGGTAAATGTTGACCGTTTCGTGTGCAGCCTGGGTGCACAAATTGCTAGGATGTGGTTAGAACATGAGCCTTGTTTCTCATTGGAGAGAGTGGCTGGCAAAAGCCTGTGCTGTTCTAGGAGGAATGGTGGAATTTAGGTCTTGATACATTTTCTTCTAGTCAGAAAGCAAATGGGTAATATCCATCTCTTAACCCTCTCCTAGCTGAATGTTCTCTTTAGAAAGGACACATTCACTGGCCAGGCAATACCAGAGTTCCTGCCATGGGCCAGACGCTGTGCTAGGCCTGGAAACCATCAGGACGGATCAAGCATGCTCACCCCTCCAAGGAGGTCAAGTCTGTGGCAATGACAGGGAAGACAAGAGTCACAGACACAGATGGTGGGCAGGGGCCCCTTGCCCGAACAAGGTGCGGAAAGGGAGGGGCGCCTGGGTGACTCTTAAGCCCGTCTGACTCTTGATTTTGGCTCAGGTCATGATCTCGGGGTCATGGGATTGAGTCCCGTGTCAGGCTCCTAACTCAGCAGGGAGTCTGCTTGAGATTCTCTCTCTCCCTCTGCCCCTCCCCTGCTAAAATAAATAAATCAATCTTTGTTTTAAAAAGTGCAGAAAGGGAGAATGTTCTCTGCCCGGGGAAGTCAGGGAAGGCTTCCCGGAGGGGGCCAAATGAGCTGGGCATTGAAGGGTGAGTAGGAGTTGGGAGCTGGGCAAGAGACAACCCTAGTACAGAATGGCCCTCTATAAATACGGGCCAACATTGGTATGTCTGTGGTGGTGGTGGTGTGGTGATGGAGAGGAAATAGCCGGAGTGATCATCACACACAGATAATGCCTCAACTCTGCTTTTCAGAGCCCATTAGTAGCTGCCTCCTCAGCCTCCCACCTTGTTCCCAACAGTGACTAAAAATAATCAGATTGACTAATTTGAGTTGCTCTCTCCTCTGACCCCATGGAGGTGTCAGGGAGCGAATAGGATGAGAGGGACCACGGAAAGAAGTGGAAAGAGGAGGAGGAGGAGGAATCCATCCCCATCATCCAGAAACATGGATGTAATGACGTCGCTTACACTGGGGCTCTCTGGTAGCAAAACTCAACTTCCCAGAAAACTAGGTCTGCTGCTTCCCTGTGAAAACTGCAAGAGAGGTTGAGAACTGTGTCTGTCCCTCTACCTTCCTCTTGAGGGGGGGCGTGGAGATATATATATATGTAAATATGTGTGTGTGTGTGTGTGTGTACCCCAGACACATGTACATATGTGTGCCGTCTGTGTGTGTGTATATAGGTATGTGGACGCACAGACACACACATCTGTGTTATTTAGAGTCTATGCTAACCTCACAGAGCCCGGTGCCAAGCCCTCCAGCCGCACGTGCTGGCATGGGGTAGAAGCGGCCTCGCCGACCTGCGCACTTCCCCGGCTGTGCTGCGGTCTATGTGCTTCCCGGCACTGGGGGTTCACAAGCACCCCAGGATGCCAGGGACAGAAGAGGACACTGAGACTCAGAGCCACGGAGCAACTTGTCCAAGGCCTAAAGCTCCTAGGTGGTCAGGAGTCAGGCTGTCTTGTAATTGTCCCCTCGACTGCTCTGCATGCTGCGCCACCCTTCTGATAACCCAGTGAGAAGCGGCGGAGAATCACCCTTGGACATGGCCCTCCCCTAGAGCTCTGAAATGCAGCAACTGGGCAGAGCAGTGGTATCCCGCCATGGAGTCCTCTCTGGATTCCTGTGGTGCCGGCAAACTCTCTACATCTTGTCCTGCAGGTGTCTGTTTACATGCTTCCAGGGACAGGGAGCTCACTACTTGATAAAACAATTTGTTCTAGTTGTGGGCACTAGGGACCCTTCCCTCCTTACAGAGCCATCTCTGAACCTAACCCTGTCCCATTTCTAGTAGGCTTACTTCCAGTTTTGTTTTATTTTTAAGTTATCTCTGTTCCCAATGTGGGGCTCAAACTCATGACCCTAAGATCAAGAGTAGCATACTCTACCGACTGAGCCAGCCAGGCACCCCCTCATTCCTAGTAGGCTTAAATCTCAACAGCAAGCAGCTTAAGGAGTGAGTGCTTTGCTCGGTTTGGAGTCTCCAGGAGACACAGGCAGCCCCATGACATAGACCCCCTCTCCATTTCTCCTCCTGGAGAACCAGGAGAATCAGCCGGGGCTTCCTTGTCTCTTGCTTTTGGGGGGGGGTGTCTGTGTGTTCTTCCTGATGGGCTAGGCTGAGTGGAAGACAGAGCAGCTGGGTTTCTTCTCTTCTCACTCTAAGGAAAGACCTCACCATGAGCTTTCTCCCGCACTCTTCTCTCCACAAACCTGGCCATCCCAGGGTGAGTAAGAATTTCCTTGGGATGCCTTTAACAGACAGAAAGTGAAGTTTGAAAAGAAAAAGAGAAAGAAAAGGAAGCAAGGAAAGGATGGCCATAGTGTCAGGGTTAACTTGGGTTCTAGCCCAGGCTGTGGCACTGACTGACCATTTGACCTTGGACACCCCTTCCCTTCTCCATCGTCACTACGAGGCAGTTGGGCTTGATGGTTCATGGCTTTCCATTTCCAAACTTGACTCCAGAGAGCGTCCTTGAATGCTGCTGAATCCGCATGTGACCCCGCAGGACCCCAGTGTGGGGGTGTGGGGTTCACATCCACATCACCCCACCAGGAAGCGCCTCTGGAAGGTGAGAAACTGGACCTCTCATCTTTTCGTGGCTCGCCAGGCCTCCGTCAGCCCTGGACTTCAGAAGAGCTGATGTGGTTCTCAGACTGAAAGGGCTCAGCCTGCACCCCCCACCCCCATCCCGAATCCGTGAGCCCTGGTGTAGCTGCCACCCTTGCTCTGCCCTTTCATCCCAGTTTTCCAGCTTGCTGAAGCTCTGTGTTCCTTCTCTGCACTGGGAGATAGGAGCATCGGCTTGGGGTGCTTGGCCTAGCCCTGAGGGCGAGCCTGCCTTTCTCTGGGACTTGGAAGCTGCCGGCCTGGTGGCCCAGGATGGAGACTTCATCTGACCCGCAATCCAGAGTTAGGCCCAGGCTGCAAATGGGCAGAGGCATTCTGGGGAGAGAATCGTTACTGCCGAAAGCCTGCTCGGAACGTGTCTCCTCCAGAGACCTCGCTTCCCAGCACACCACCTGGCTCTTCTCCTGACCATGCGGCTCGTCCAAAAAGAAGGGGAACAGGGAAATCTAACGTACTGTCTTCAGTTGCCATCACACGGGATACCTGGAGCCTGGAAACGTGATGACATTTGTGAAGGCATGTGTCCCTGGCTTTAGGGAATGACATGATAGTGTGCATCGGCGAGGACCGTAGGTGAGGTTTGGTTCAGTAGTGGTCATCACGAAATGCGGTGTCACGTTACGGTTCGGAGCACAGACTAGAGTCACATCGCCAGAAGGCTAGCTGGTGAGCTCGGACGGTGACCACATGTCTCATCCAACAGTTTCCTTGTCTGTAAAGTGAGAAAGTCGATGGCGCCTGCCATTTGGGGTTGCTCTGCTCTTTCAATGAGCTAGTCAAGTGTGGGCTCTGGGCGGTGCCTGGCACATAGTAAGGACCCAATTCATGTTAGCTCTTTTTATTTTGATCTGAAGCCTTCGTTGAATATTTGATTAAAAGTTAGTTTTTGGATGTGCCGTGGGTTCCGGCATCGAAGAGCTATTTATTAAGCATCTTCTGAGTGCAGAACTAGTCCCAGAAGGAGTTTCAAAGCTGAAGTCAGCCACAGTGATGAGCAGTCCAACCCCAGACGTGCGGCACCGTCTGGCCATTGGAACAACCAGAGCATCTGAGGAGACCAGAGGCAGCAGGAGAGATCCCCGAACCCGGAGGCTTCTCAGGGCAATGTGGTGGTTCAGAGTTGGGGTGGTGGCCAGGAGGGGATGGAGGCAGGACGCCGGAGGCAGATGGTGGGTTGTGAGGAGGAGGAGGATCTCCACAAGGATGATGGAGGGATGGGGGAACCGCTCTGAATAGGAGGTGGGAGAAGAGCTAAGGAGAGAGGGATTGCTTGAGAGCCCTGAGGGCACCCAGGGGGGACCCCTCCACTCTGTCCAGCTCCGTGTTGGGGGAGGGAGAGGGCTCCGGATGTGCCAGCAGAGGCCCCCCACACAGGCAGGACGGGCGTGGGCCCGCTGCCCTGCACTGGGAGAGCACAGGCCCCTCTGTGTGCCCAGGAGCCCCAGCCGGGCCTCCTCTCCTTGGAGGGCCCCACAAAGACTCGCTTGTTCTCCCCTGACATCAGACCTCGCCCTCAGGACTTCTCTGTTCTTCTGGGGCAAGATCTCACACAGTGATAATGGCCTGAAAGGGAAGACTGGCTCAGGCGTCGCCATGCCAACCCGCTCCCCGGCAGAGGGCAGGAAGATGGTGCCCACCACGTGAGCCTGTGCACCTTGCAGGTCCTGCCGGGCACAGAGCCGAGCGCTGGGCGCCTGGTCCCAGCCCCGTGGGAGCTGCTGGTAGTGGTTCTGAGAAACGCCAGCTGCGTGGTCAGGAATGGGCAAAATATCAGAGGGCCAAATTAATGATCGCAGCGTACAATGAGCTGATTGTTTTCTGGTTGGTTTTCTTTTTTTTTTTTCTCTTAAGTAAGCAAGTGTTGCATTTAAACACCTGGGGTTTCTATTTTAACAGAGACTTATGTAGAGAGTTTTACCTTCGAAATTTCATAAAATCTTACTGTTTCGGGGCTCCTGGGTGGCTCAGTCAGTTAAGCATCCGACTCTTGATTTCGGCTCAGGTTAGGGTCTCAGGATCCTGGGATCAAGCCCTGCATCAGGCTCCACGCTCAGCGGGGAGTCTGCTTGAGAGTCTCTCTCTCTCCCTCTCCTGCTCCTCCCCTGCTTGTGCTCTCTCTCTCTCAAATCAATCAATCAATACTTTTTTTAAAAATAAAAAGAAAAGCTTACTCTTTAGAGGAATCTGTGAGATCGGCTGGTCTAGCTTCTGTCTGATCTTTTTTTTTCAAGTGAGTTGACTGAGGCTGGGGGAGTAGGAGGCAGTGTGGACAATGGGAAGAGTAAAGCCTTCCCAGCCTCTCATTCCGGGCTCTCAGATCGGGATCCTGTGTATAAAGCCCTTAGCACAAAACCTGGCCCACAGCGGGGCTCAGAAAAAGCTATCCCTGATTATTTTGTGAACTTCCATGTGTACCAAGTGGGATCAATAAATGAAACACTCATAAAACAAAATACATGTTAATCCAGTACAGGAGAAGCTCCTGATTCTCTTCGTCCTAAAACAGCCACTTACTTTTGAGCTACAGGATGGAAAGAGGACTTGACATTGGAACTTCCAATCCTTAGTCTAGGGCAGGGCTTCTCAAACATATAGACAAGGCCACAGGCTAGTCTGGGAAGGTAAGCTGGTGTCTCCGCAGTCTCTCCATGGTGCTTCCCACACTCCGCTGGGCACCACAGGACCTGAGCTTATTTCATTTAGCTGGGTTCTCAGCTGGTGCAAACCGCACAGCAGCCTCAGACCTCATATTGGAATAAAAGTTTGCCATCTTCAAGTAGGACTAAGATGCAACCTAAACACTACTTGAGCCATCTGTTGAGGCTGCTAGAGAGCAGAGTTTTCAAACGTAGTCATTTGTGGCCACGGCCACCAGCCTGGGAACCCCAGCTGCAGGGTAAAGTTGAAATCAGGATAGTGCGTGGTTGAGTCATCAAGAGCAGGGCTGGCCTTTAACATAAATTTCGAGATAAACTCCGTGAGTTTGTTTGTTTGGTTTAATTGTGGTCTTGGTGGATCAATCCAAACAGGGAAGTCCCATGGTGACTTTGCTGGGTTCTCTGTGTATTGTGGGTTTCCTGCAGGAGCATCCTCTCTCTCAAGAGCAACATTGTACGTCTGTGTAGAAATAGCTTGTCTATAAGCGCCGGGGCGGGGGGTGGGGGTGCAGTCACTAATGGAGGATCTCCCACTATCCTAATTTACACTTTCAGCGTATTTTCCAGGTGGGCCAAAGTAAACTATAGAAACTCATTTTGATAAGCTTAGGATAGAATTTCAGCCTTCCCCCTCCCCCCCCATTTTTTCTTTCTCTTCCACTCCAACTGGAGTCAAGGTGATTCAGTCACAAGCTATGTTTCCCTTGGTGGCAAACACGACTTAAGAAATTAG
Source organism: Neomonachus schauinslandi (assembly GCF_002201575.2). Classification (NCBI taxonomy): domain Eukaryota; kingdom Metazoa; phylum Chordata; class Mammalia; order Carnivora; family Phocidae; genus Neomonachus; species Neomonachus schauinslandi. The sequence continues at coordinate 12,399,774 of NC_058412.1, read as the reverse complement.
TGAGAGCAGCTGGGGAGGATGCTTACTTACCCACATGGTTGAATCCATTGATTTTTTCCCCCCAATTGCCATGGCTTCACTGTTGGCAGCCTGGTTAAGACCAGTGCTTTTGAAATGACCTTGATCAGGAATTAAGTGAATTATGGTGTTAAGCAAGCATTGGGTACTACAGCTGTGAATCTGAACACTGTTTACTACGAAGAGGAATAATGTTTAGAAAATATCCAGGACTTTGAAATCGATCCTGCTGCTTTGTCCTTTTTACAAACTTCTGCGTTTGTACGAAGGCCCTACCCTGACCTGGTCTGGCAATTTTAACGTGAGGCGATAATGCCTCTTAGTGGAGAGCCTATTTAACTGCAAGCCCTTGTATTTGCCCAAAGAAAAACTGGGTTTTGGCAGCATGACATCACTTTCACAATTCTTAAAACTAAACAAGGTACCTGCTTTTGAAGGTCATCGTGAAAATCAAATGAGATAATTTGTGGGCAGCGCTTAAAACAGCACGGAGCCCAGGACTGCCAGTGGCCGTGACCGTGGTCATCTGACAACGAGGATTTGGGGAAGCAGGGGATGACTGAAGTCGTCTTTGGAGTCCCCAGGATTTCAGTTTCAGGGCCCTCTGTGTCAGCTGTGATATGTGGTAGGAAAGGTGACGGAAGCTGCACATCCTCACCTGAGACAGGACTCCCTTCCCGCTGGCCCACCTGCCTGCAAGACCCACTTCCGAAAGCGCACCCATGGTTCAGCCTTACATATTCTCACTGTGCAGGAAATTTGATTCAAAAAGGCATCCACGGGGCGCCTGGGTGGCCCAGTTGGTTAGTACCTGACTGTTGATTTAGGCTCAGGTCGTGATCTCAGGGTCCTGAGGTCCAGCCCCATGTGAGGCTCCGCCCTCAGCGGGGAGTTTGCTTAAGATTCTCTCCTTCCCCCTCTGCCCCTCCCTCAGCTCTCTCTCTCTCTCTAAAAATAAATAAATAAAATATTTCAAAAACAAAGAGGCATCCACAAGTGGGAATTCATGGACCTGAGACATGTTATTTTGTCATGCCTGTCCTTGACCTTGGGCTTCTCCCAGCTCAGCCTCTGAAGCTGATTGGTGGAGCCAAAGGTGGGGCCAGTCACAGGCTTCTCTTTGTGAGGAGTTGCTGGCCATCTCCTCCAAGCCGGTGAGGCAGGCTATTCTCAGAGCCTGCTGCCTGTCTTCAGTTCACTTGTGCATCCCTGAGACTGTAGCTGGCCTTTCAGATGACTCAAATTTTCTTTCTTTCAATTTTCAAGCATAGCATGAGATCCCTGTCTGCTTCTCCATATGCCAGAAACTAGTTATATCTTTTTAAAACTAGGTGAAAGGGGGAAAAACATTTCCTCCCTCTCTCTTTCCTTTGCTCCTTCCCTCCCTCCCTCCCTCCCTCCCTCCCTTCCTTCCTTCCTTTCTTCCTTCCCTCCCTCCCTCCTTCCTTCTCTCTTTCTCTTTCTAAGTAAATGGCTGGGACTGAAGAGATCTTAGATGGATACAGATTTTGGCATCCATGCTGTCACTTCTCCACTCATCTTTTTTTCCACTTATTAGCAAACACGTATTCCCTGAGTGGCCTGCTGTGGATTCAAGCGTAAGTCCTAGCTCCTGCCCTTCTAGGAAGAGAGGCAGACAGGTAGGCAGGAGTGATTGGAATGGTGCTGGTAGGGTGGTATGTGAGGACTGCAAGGGCTCTGGTGAGAGGCAAAGGGCAGGGGACACTGCCCCCCACCCTGGGAATGGGGACAGGCATCAGGACAGGCCCCAGGCCAGTGGAGGATGGGAGTCTGCCGGGCAGAGAACTACCTTGAGAGCAGGTGTAAATGCACATAGGAAAACCAGTCCCACCACTTCATCAGAACCAGAAGACTGGGATCCGCCCAGGGATCGCAAAGCTGAGCGTGTGAGAGCTGCCACTCCCAAGACCCTCTCGTCCATCCCCACCAAGCGTGCGTGATCTCAGCAGGGGGACCTGGGGTTGGCTTCCATCCAGCTGCTGGGTCTCCCCAGCAGCCAGATGTCCACTGAGAGGTCTCCCTCCCAACTCCACAGCCTCCTTCTGCATGAGACCTTTCCAGTGTTTTCCAGCCCAGATGAATCACACCTTCTCTTATACCCCTTTTCCAGAACACTTTCCCTTCACCCAAACCACAGTCCTTCCTAGAACGCTCCATGCTCTACAGTGGGCTTTGAACGTGGCCTCTTGCCCTCACTGGATTGTGCTCTCAGACCACTGCAGGGACCGAGTCTTACTGAGCACGGGTCTCTAAAATGAGCGAATGTTCATGTACTTATTCCTTAGACCATTCATCAACTTTCCAAACTCTATTGAGGACTCTGCTAGGTATTGAGGATCTTAGGGTCATCAGAAGGAAGAGGTTATTTAAACTTGGGAGCAAGTGGCCAGGGTGAGGAGAGGTGTTGGAATTCTTTGGTGGTGGGCCATCAGCTAAATTATATTGAATATAATTTGATAGCCTGGCACAGCTAGTAGAGTTTTGCCAACTAAACAAAATCTTTGGTTGTAGTGGTACTTTCTAGAAATTCTGAAAAAGCTTATTACTTATTCCAGTGAAATGCTGCCATTTCGTGGGCAATATAACTAGACTCCCAGAGCCTTGGGATCTGTATTAACGTCATCGCTTTGTCACCTCATGGATTTTTTTTTAAATTTGAAATTTGAAAGCCGAAGGACAGAGCTTTGGTGTTTGCAAATTATCCCCAACCTAGCGCCTTCATGTTACAATTGTACTATTATTGTAATTGCAATGAGAGCTGATTTGGGCTTCTAGGGCTGGGACATGGCAGGTCCTCAATTGCTTCTCAAGTTCCAAAGGAAAGGGGTCTAAATGAGAGAATGTCATATTAGACCTTTGGAGACACAGGAGAGACGAAACCAGGCTGTCCGAGCATTGCTTCGTAGAGCTACTTTGGAGCCACTTTGTTGAATATATGAAAATCGTTTGTAGTTTGCACGCCTATGCGTTTCATGACATTTGCTGCCTCAAGCATGCGCAAGGGCTTGAGAACAGTTTCTCTGTATTCCTATCAGCATTCCACCAGATTCCAGAATTACTACTTTTTTCACAGACTAACGAACGCTCTAGCACTCCATGATGGCAGCAGTGGCCAATTTGGATACAGCATGGAACATTTGAAAGTGCTGGGGGTCTATCATCACTGTCCTTGCCAAATAACTGGAAATCCAAATGGCTTCAAGGAGCAAGACCAGGGCGGCTTTTGCAGAAAGTGTTGTTGGCGTGGAACGCTGTGACTTACATGGAAGGTCCATCCCTGTTGTAATGAACTTAGCTCACGATTTGGCATTAGGTTGCCTGGATGCGTATTTGGAAATTGTTGCACATTTTTACTGTATAAAACTCTAGGACTCTGGGACAGGGAGGAGTTCCCAGCTCATTGAGCCAGTCCTGGTGGGCAACAGAGGATAAGGATGAGGCTCAGAGCCAGGAAATGACTTTCCCCAAGGGTCTGCAGCAAATGAATGGCTAAAATGAGATTAGGACGCAGAGGCCATGGCTCTCTGTGCACTTGGTGGCATTACAGAGGCATCATGGTCAATGTTATGTCCTGTGTCCATTTGGCCTTGGGTGACACGATAGCCATCTGACCTACCCAAGGTGCCAAGCTGCATTTCTGCCCAGGAATGTCCCTGCTCCCGCTCTCTGGTTGCAAAGTTCCTACATAATCAGTCCTCAGCTGATTCTTCTGACCTTCTCTTCCTCCCTCCCTTCCCCTGCCCTCCCCTCCAAAATACACTTTCTCTTTTACAGTTTCATACTGTTCCTCGTTTGGACCATGCTCACTGGACAGCATTTCCCCATCCCCTGCAGTGGCTACTTCTCCCTCATTCTTATGCAAATGGCCGTGTCTGACCAAAATATCTGATGACCTGAGAGCGTCTCCTCCCATGGGATATGGAGGAAAAAACTTAGGTTTTGTTAACAGAGAGCTCCATGGGGTCATGGGAGTTCTGTTCATGAATGAATGACTACATTCATTCCAAATGAACATATGTGAACATATGTGTGGCGTTCCTACTATGTGTCAGGCCCTAGTCTAGGAGTTGAAGGTACATATGTCAATGGTATTAGAGATTAAAAAGAAAAATAAAGAAAGTGACTGGGGGTGGGGTGAGGTGAGGAGAAGTGAAATCCTATTTTGGACTGGGTGGTTAGGTTGGACTCCCCTGAAAAATAAACCCTGAACAGAGGCCTAAAGAAAAAAACATGCAGATATATTGGGGGAAAACATTCTAGGTAGAAGGACTAGCAAGTGCAAAGGTCCTGTGGCAGAAAGATACGTGGTAAGTTCAAAAAAAGAAAAGGTGAGGAGGCAGAGGTGGCTGAAGCAGAGTGAAGGAGGGAAAGTTGCAGGAGATGAACCACTTTGTGGTACCATCACAGAGGGACTTGTTGACTCTGATAGGGATCTTGTGCCTTACTCTGAGTAAAATAGGACACTGCTAAAAGGATTTAAGCAGAAGGGTGACAGCTGGGAAATCTGTTTAAGGGGCGACTACGATACTCTGGGCAAGAGGTGATGGCTTGTGGCTTGGTCTAGGGCACTGGTGCTGAAGGGTGTGAGAAGCAGTTGGATTCAAGATACATCTTAAAAGTATAGCTGATGGGATTTGTTAGCTTGGTTATGGGGTATGAGAGAAAGAGAGAAGTCTAGGATAACACCAGCTTTTTCGGACTGAGCATCTGGACACATGGAATTGCCATTGGCTGAGTTGGGGAAGACTGGAACAGGGCAGTTTTAATGTTGGGTATGTTAAGTTTCAGCTGTTTATCACAGTCAAGTAGTCAATTGGATATACAAGTCGGGAGTTCAAGCGAGGGGTGTCAAGGCAACAGGGAAGAATTTGGAAGTCATCAGCATCCATCTCTAAGATGATATTGAAAGCCCTCCCAGATATCAATAACTGTAGGAAGGAGGAGCTCTTCGTCATGGCCGGGAGGACAGAACTCAGACCGGTGGTTGGAACAATAAAAATAACAAGAGTAATAGTGAGTTATGGCAACTACCATTTATGCATCTGGCTGCTTACCTTTGTTGTCTCATTATTTCCAAAAACCACCCTTGAAGAGGTTGAAATAATCTGTGTTTTACTCATATTGAGACTCTGACTCAAGGAGGTGAAGTAAATGTTGTTAAATAACATTTATTAAGACCACCCAGCTCATAAGCTGGCTGAGCTGGGATTCAACCCAAGTCCATGTTGCTGTTGCTATGCTGAGCATCAATCAGGAAGCAGATCACAGCTCAGTTTAAGGAGTTCAAGGGCATGGTCTTTCTCTCATCCTTGCCAAACACCTTTCAGCTGAGAATTTCTACCAGCTCAGCCCCCACCTTCAAGTTAAGCCTGGCCTGAAGATCGGGCACTTCAGGTGCAGGATGAAATAAAGCCCGAGGGGACACAGAGTGCTGCCCATGCCAACAGGGCACACTATGTAAAGCAAGGGGGGACGATTTGAAAAAAAGCATTAGTGATGAGATACAAGACAGAGTCACACCTCTGCTCTAAACGCTGGCTACAGTTTAAAGCAAAGACATTACCAGGAGGTGCTTGTTGATTTCCTAGTGCCAGAGGTCAGAGGACAACGCCCACCCTCCCCGAGGCAGGTGTGCATGGCACACTGGCCCTCTGCAGGCTCTCCGCTCTGCTGTCCTCTGTGTCAGGCCAGGCCGCAGGCAAATGAGTGCGGTGGACTCCATCTAGGAGAGTCAGATCTGACTTGTCCAAGGTCTGCAGCTAGTACATGGTACCTTAGAGATTTGAACTAGGCTTTCCAGACCCCCGAGCTCCTGCCTGTCGCATCGTACTGCTTCAGAAGGGAAAGGAGAGAAGGGGCTGGAGGAACCTTGAGAGCACCTCGTGTCCTCCATCATCCAAGTATCCCCGGCATGCAGTTCCGGGGATGGCCAGCAGAGGGGACCACGCACCCGGGTTTCTCCAGCCCGCTGCCTGAAGCCATGTTGAATGAGCAAATGTCTGCAGCAGACTATGAGATCTAAATGTCTCCTTGGCAGGAAATCCTCGAGGAGCACTGCGGGGTTGTGCAAACAGCCTTACAATGTCCGCTTGTGTGTGTGCACTCGGCTTCGCCTGCGTCGCCCACAATGCTCTGTTTTTTTTGGATAATGGGGCTCTGTGGACCCATACGCCTTGTCATGCAAAGGGAGGGACCTGTATTTGTCATAAATGGGCTCTTGTATGATTAATAGCTGGGCGAAGGAGCACGCCGCAGCCGTTCAGCACCCAGCTTCACGTCCTCACTGAGGCGGTGGTCTGAGTCGGCTTTCTTCCCTTGCTCCAAAGCAGCAGTGCAGTATTTATTGCTAAAAGGGAAATGACTTGTTTACGTGGTGGCTGCAGTTTGGGCTACGCACGACAGGAGGTGCAGAAAACTGGCATTTGTTCTCAGGGGCTGACTGCACGCCAGCTGCTTAATCGGCATTATCTTTATTTCCTCAATAGCAACACTGCAAAGATAGTATTATAATTTGCATTTTACAGATGAGGAAAACTCTGATTCCGAAGAGTAGCAGGACTTGCCCAAGGTGTCCAGAGAACATGGTATTCCCATTAAACGACTCTCTTTCCTTTTCAGTGTGGTCCATGGTCCACACACTTGAAGATGCCTTCCTCGTCCTGTCTGGCTGCCCATACACTGAAATCGGTGATTTTAAAACAAATGAGGAATTTCCATCCCCGGGCTTCGGTGTGTTTATAGTACCTCCTGGAATTATATGCAAAAAAAAAATGTGGGTCTGTGTGGGTGTGTGCATTTTTCTGAGAAGGCTGATTTACATCAGATTCTCGAAGTCATCTGCGATCATATTTCTATTTGGGGACATGCTTCTTTTTCTCTGTCCTCTTCCTCTTACCAGTGACTGTTTTCTCTACTGAATGTATTCAAAGCTGACATCTCACTGCTGTAGCTGTGCGGAGACGACTCTTGTCACACTTCCGAGCAGACAGAAGTGAGGAGGGCTGTGTGCTGTGCTGGACCTGGGCTTGGTGCTCGGTGGGGCAGAGGAGGGAGGATGGAGTGAAATGGGTAACATTTTGAAAATGAAGAAGACATAGTCCTTGAAAGAATTCACAGCAAGGAGGGTTGTTTACTCAGCCTGGGAGTCAGGTAGGAGGTTTCTGAGAGGAAATGCTATTTGATTTGGGTCTTGAAAGATAGACAGAACATCGGCAGGCAGAGGAGAGGGGAAGGGCATTCCAGGCAAAGGGAATAACATAAGCAAAGCGGGGGGGGAGGCAAGAAGGAGGCCAGAGCTGCTGGCACTGTCCATATTCTGGTGTGACCAAAGTACATAGCGTTCGAAGGAGCTGAAACTTGAAAGGGACCTCTGGGTCAGATTTTATGGTCCTGAATACCATGTAAAAAAAAAATTGTACTTATCTTAATTTGACAGCCAGCTTGGAAAACATTTATGCTAAAATACGCCCTCCTTCCCCAGCTAACCCCACGTCCCACTCAGCCATGGAGTCTGCCTCGGGAAGCAGCTCCTTGCACAAGAGCCACATATCCCAGTGCTCAGCCAACCTGCCCCACCCACCTCTCCCGTCCCAGCCCAGGTTGATGGCCTCGATCACTTGCTTGGGGTTCAAGCCAGGGATTTTATTTGAAAATGTTAGTTTGGTCTTCCATGAACAATACTTTGAAATCAAGCTGATGGCTGTCTTCAGAAACTGGAAACAAAAGCAGAACCACTCCTACCTCTGAGATTTCAAGGGAGGTTTTCAGGCCCTTAGATGCCCTTCATGCTTGAGATATAATGGACCATGCCAATCTCCGTTGGCTTCAAATTCTTCAAGTTTTTAGTATGTGAAATGGCTTTTGTTGGTCTTTTTGGCACTTACATAATTTTTGACATCTCCCCCCAAATAAATTTGACCTGGGAAGTAATATCCCGAATGCTTTGACATGTCAATTCCAAGTCTCCTTGGGTATACAGGTGGGCCCCAGTTTAAGAAAACTCAGCATCTGAAAACCTAGACTTGCAAATCAAGTCAACCCACGGCACTGGGGTGGGTGGGATTCTCCAGGGGGCTTTCACTTCCCAGAAGGATTTCTTCCAATAGCACCTCCCTGTGCATCAACCTGCTAGGTCATATTTTACCACCTGACAGTGAACTATGGAGGCAAAGAAACTTCAAGCACAAATGTGTGATGCAGCTGCCCATGGAATGAAAACCAGGCAGAGACGAGGGGAAATCTTTTTTTTTTTTTTTTAATGTTATATTGTAATATAACAGAAATGGAAGAGATTTAATCCTCCAGCAATCGTTTTGCACATGACGTTTCCTGTGACATGCTCCGGAGACTAGTACGTGATCTGAGGTGCTTGGAGTATCTGGTGTTGCATTAGTGGGGGTGGGAGGGTTGGGGAGAGTGACTCAGGCGATAAGGAGATACTGCGGCGAAGGGGAGGCACGGAGAAGGGTGGGTCTCGGGGAGATGAGAAAGTTAAGTGGATAGTTTGGGGAAGAAAATGGATCTGTGGAGTATAGTAGGTGCAGAAATCTCAGATGACACTCGGGTTTCTGGCTCATACAATTAGTTGAATGATGATGCTTTTCACTGAACAATGGAGGGGAGGGATATTTGCAGAGGATATTAAAACCCAAACCCAAATTGCTGTGCTTTCAGGAAATTCACTTAGGTTTGCAGGCCTGGAGTTGAGGAGGAAGGTCCAGTTTGGGGCTAGGGATTGAGAAGTCTTCAGCATATGGGCAAAAATTGGGAGTCGGAGGGTGTCACCTGAGAGGGCGGGAAAGGAATGAAGAGAGACAACTGGAGACCGACATTTAAAGGTTCGATGGAGGGAAGTGGAAACGTGAGAAGGAACACTCAGGGAGAGGAGGGAGGAGCAGAGATCAGGGAGCAGAGTCAGGGAGGCGGGTTTGACCCAGAGCACATGCGCCAGGACTCAGCTCCTCCCTCAGAGGAGGGGGTGCCGTGTGCTTGTTGAGCTACTTACCTGAGAAGGAATTCTGGAAAAAGGAGATTTGTAATCCAAGAGAATGGACAGTGTTTAATCTAAATCATTGATGGTCTGGACAGCCCAAATTTTAAGTAACTTCTTGGTGTTTCCTTTCAGTTTCTAGACTGAACTGAGGCCATCCCAGAAAAGTTGAGGAACTACCCCACGAAAGGCTTTTCCAAGACTAATGCTTAGGTCCCCAGGCTGCTGGCTCTGCAAGGGGTCACTTCCCCTTTGAAATTAAGCAGAACTGGCCTGGGTGGGCTGAGACTGTCAGCCCTCCTTCTCGGTCAGGGGCAGACTGATCAACCTGTTTGCTCAGAACCATGTTCTTGATTTCACAAGTGAAAGGGGACAAATTCACTAATGACTTCCCAGCGGCGGGCTGGTCCAGAGCAAAGCCCCAGCTTGATTGTTTCCATATTCACGAACATTTGAAACTGGGCGGGGCGGGGGGGGGGGCATGTTGACTTCCGTTCCCTAAAAAAGAATCGGATTTTGCCCTCATTTCTTGGAGGCTTTTTGCTGCTTTAATATTGATGTTTATGGGGAAATTAGCTATGATGAGGTAATAGTCTATTTTAGAAAACTGAACTCAGATACTGAAAGGGCTCTTTTAAACCTGCATTTAATCGTTGCGTTCCATAATGGTCTCTTGGTTTTTTGTTGTTTTGTTGTTGTTCTTGTTGTTGTTGTTTTGAGAATTCCCACGGATTGTCTTATGACTGGACTCTAGTAGTTTGTATTCCACGGGAACCGCCAAGCCCTTTTGAGGGACATCGTGGTATTAATGATCGATGAGAATATTCAAGGCATTTTCCCAGTCGAATGCCATCACTTGTGGTGTTGAAACGTTTTGAAAACACATTTTAGCCATTAACTCATTTTTATTGTCAGATGAAAGTGCTTTAACAGACTCACTCTACTTCAGTTTTCCTCCTTCATCTCAGAATGAAATCATCTGTTGGATTCTTGGCAACCCGTTCGGCAACACAGTGGAGAACCTTACGGCTTCGTTACCGAAGTGGCAGATGGGGAAGGGCATTCCAGCCCAGCCCAGCTATCTGAAATCGCTAACCTGGCTTAGCAGATTCCGGCTCCTGGAATTTATAAGCTGAGCTACTTCATTCCGTTGGTGCATTTTGTTCCCCCGCCCCAAGCAAAACAGGTGCTTATCTTGTTTAGGCAAGGCACCTTTATTTCAGTTGAGAGGTATTTTTTTTTAAGCCACCTATTTTGTATCTAATGAATTACAGGCTGATGGTTAACTGGTTTTGCTTTTAATTCAAAGCAGTCAGGTCGTGTAAATGGTGTACCGGGGGGTTCTGCGGTGACCAGAGAAAGTGTCTGGGAGCCCTGTGAATAGCAGACTATCACAGCACAGACTATCTTTCCTCCTGGGACATCTCCGTGAAAGCTGCTGATGGTTCATGGGCGGCAAGCCAGAGGGGTTGTTTTGCTTTGCAGGGCAGTGTGGGGAGCCCACAAGCCTCTGGAGTCATGGGCAGCCCCTGCCATCCTGGTCCTTGTCATGATTTCTCCAGCTTTGAACCTTGTTGATCAGGTTGAAAGGTAGATTATCTTACTAGCCCTCCTAAATTCACAGACAGCCCCTAAAGCTGGAGCTGGTCTGCTTTTCTCTATTCTGCTGGGGGACATCTCGGGGTGCTGTTGTAGTTAGTAGGTCAGACTTCAGATAAAACTACGTAAGGCCCATAGCAGGATCCAGCTGGAGGCCCTGGCCTGAGAGCCGAGACCAGGCTCCCCTTGGAGCTCTGCTCCCGAGTCCAGGCAAGTAACTGACCAGGTTAGCAGTTCTGAGATTTTTTTAATTTCAATAAACCAGTAAAATTTCAAAACAAACTTTGGGGATTTAGGATGCAACTGTCACCTTTGCTTTGTAAAATAAATAAAAAACGCTGCTGCATAAACATGTTTGAATAGCTTTAGCTTTCTGCAAGCCTCATGACATAGCCTTTATTTTTCATGTTTTGCCCTAGACCAATGATGCTTTGGAACCACAGGGCAGAGCAGTTAAGGATTGCTTATTTTTTTTAGTGTTAACTGGGTGCTAGGCCCTGTGCTAAGTGCTGGGCATACAGTAAGGTATAAAAACAGCCCTGCCCAAGAAGACCAGACCTTGAGAGAGCTAAGGGAGAAAGCGTGTAATCACTCGCGGTCCAGGCTGATAGGCACCATGACATAGTCAACACAGCATGTTGGATGAACGGAGAGAGGTAGAGCTCACTCGAGGGACGGGATTTTGTTTTACCTGAGGTGGGGTCAAAGAGTAGGGAGGAGTCAGGGGGCTCCTTCTGAAGGCCCTGGTTTCCAAACTCATACTTCAAAGGGAATTCCAGGGAGGCACTTGCCAAAACTAGTGCTTAGAGGTCACATGGAATTGGATTCCAGACCCTGCTCTGCCACCTGTGGGCTTGAGAAGGTTTCTAAATCTTGAAGATTATTTCTTTATCTCTAAAATTGAGATAATAACTGTTCCTACCTCATATGGTTGTTGTAAAAATTAAAATGTGCTAATAAACGAGAAGCTCTCATCACTATGGCCTGCAAAGCATTAAAAAATGTTAGTTGTTATAATAATTGGAAGCAGAAGGAGAAGCATGTGCAAGGGCCCTGAGGCAATAAAGTGCAGGGCTCCTTTAGAGAAACACAGGGTGTGGGGGAAATGTAAGGTCCCTGGATAGGGAGGAAGACAGGGGACAGAGGAGATGAGCAGAGGCCAGAGGTCAGGTTCTGTGCTCAGTGCATGTATCTGAATGCATTCTATCCTGCAGGCACTGGGAAGCAGTGGAAGCCTATTAAGCAAGGAAGTAACATAATCAGATTTGTGCTTAGAGAGAGGGTGCTGCCAGTCGTATGGAGATGAATGGCAGGGTAACAAGACGAGTCAGGAAGATCGGTCTGGGGGTATTTGCTGGATGCAGGCAAGTTCTGCTGAGTGTGTCAGAATTAGGATAATCAAGGGAGGGGCAGAGAGAAGTGTGCGCAATTGTATGAACCATCCATGGGGATGTCCCTGTTAGGTTGCCGATTAGCACATTCTGGTGAGATCTTACGGACTTGGAGCAGAAACCCTCCAGTGGCAACAACACACTGCACTGTACTTTTTATGTCTTAAAGAATGGATTGGATGTCCCATTTACTTTTTGTGTTGGTGGAGGGAGCATGAGATCGAGAGGCAGGCTATCTCCATTCTGGTCCCTTCTTTGGCCCTAATGTGTTTTGGGTCCTTGAGCAAGTGCTTTTTTGTAAAAATAGAAGCTATAAAAAGATGATCCCAGTTCTAATATAGGATATATTGTGATGACATTTGGGACTCTGGATCAGGAAGTCCAGAATCCATCTGGAAGACTTAGGGAAAGACACTACACCTGACCTGTGAGTTCTGGTCTGTAAAATGGGTCCAATAATATCTTTTCTACATTTGACACATGCTGATGTTGAGGGTGAATGTGGCCAGACACCTTTCTGACAAAGGTGTGATATTATATGAATATATGTCATTGTTGTGTTTGTGATTGGTCTGTGGCTTGTCTGCTGTGCCGCAGAAGAATGTTAGGATCAACCAGGACTTCTTATGTCGCAAAATATTGATTTCTTTAAAAAAAAAGATTTTATTTATTTATTTGATAAATAAATAAAAGAGAGAGAGAGAGCAGCAGCAGAGGGAGAGGGAGAAGCAGGCTCCTCGCTGAGCAGTGAGTCTGATGTGGGGCTCAATCCCAGGACCCTGAGATCATGACCCGAGCCGAAGGCAGATGCTTAACCTACTGAGCCACCAGGTGCCACCAGTCACCCACGAAGTCTTTGATTTCTTAAAATCTTTGCACCAGGGGCAGGGATGTTAAGTATTTTAGATTCTGGAAGGTATTGGCTCATTCCAAGTGCTAACAAAACCCATCCCTTCTGATGGAGGCATTGGGCATTTGTCATCTTAGACCTTAAGGAAAAAAATATTAGAAGGTAAAACCCTGCAGGGCTACTGTTTTATCTATTTTTTTCCTCACCTTCTGTTCTTATTGATAAAGGTGATCTTGGCTTTGGAATTCTCCTTTCAAATAGTCTTAGCTACTAAAGAAATCTTCTGAGGGCCTATTCTCTAATCAAGAAAATTGGCGTTGGAATTCTGGTGGATGCAGGAAAAGGTCAGCATTCACAATAATGTCTGCACCCTGGGCCTGAGTCCTTTGTTATGTCTTACTTACAGTAAACAGATTAATTTCCTCACAAACTATGACCACATTTTTTAAAAGCAAGCTCAGATTGGTTTTATTTGGTTTTACACTCTGGGAATACAGCTAATGCTATTATTCAGTTTTTCCTTTCAAACAAAAACAGAGTTACAAATTATACACACACACACAGACACACACATACACACATGTGTATACACGTGTATGTGTGTGTCTGTGTGTGTGTGTCCTTTAATTTTCTCCTCTCTTTTGGAACTGGAAATGTTAGCAGAGAAATATTTTTTAAGAGTCTTTGTTTTCTACTGAGGAAGCTTAGAGCTAACTCCCATGGAAATCATTTTGCGCCCAGAGCCAAGAAAGTAGTCATAGAAAATACCACATGCACATCCCAAATTGTCGCCCATGGGAGATGAGGGCCTCCCTTGGCAGGGACATGTGGGCCTGTCTCTACAGTCATTGTTAACACTCCTACAGTGACTAGAGAAACGCCTTCATTCTAGACTACTTGGGAAAAAAATGAGAAAGGACCCATTTCAAAATTACATAGCAGTAAAAGAACCTTGAGGAATAAGCCCTCTGTATTTGGAAGACTTGACAAGTCACCCAGCTTGTGCCTTTTGCTCTCCTCTCATCCCTAAATCCCACCCCCTCCACCCCCCAGCTGGGGGGCTTCTCTTGGCCAGTCCAGATCCATAGGGTGCTTCATGCTCTCAGGATAGCTCATTTCTATTAAGCCAGCTTTTCTGGGACACTCCACCTGCCATGGTTTTCACGTCCCTCCCTATCTATGGCACTGAGCAGGGCTCATGTGAAACAGGCCACTTTGGAATGGAACAGAAACTGTGGACCCTCTTCAAAGAAGAGAGAGTGCATCCGTGTGATAGCAGGTTAGCCTGCATGCAGTTTCCACAGCTCATGGACTCCCAAAGTCCCCAGACAGAGGCCACCTAAGGGTCTGGAGCTCCAGGTCTCCTCCTGTGGGGAAGAGAGCATAGACTTCGGGGTCCCAGACTCTCAAAGTCAAAGATGATTTTATCTTTTATTCTCCTGCAGGGCTCAGAAAGATGCTTTCACCACCTGAACCTCTTTTTCTTCCAATAAACATGAAGATAATTATAGTGAACTCAAGGGTTGCTATGAGTTTTGAGTGAACTAAAATGTGTGAAAGCTCAAGCATAGCACCACGCACACAGTAGGCACTCAATAAACTGTGGATGTTCTTGTCCCTCTCGTGTATAGTAGTAATATAATAATAAGCTATAGGGGCGCCTGGGTGGCTCAGTCATTAAGCGTCTACCTCCGGCTCAGTTCATGATCCTGGGGTCCTGGCATCGAGCCCCACATCGGGCTCCCTGCTGGCAGGAAGCCTGCTTCTCGCTCTCCCACCCCCCCGCTTGTGTTCCCTCTCTTGCTGTCTCTCTCTCTGTCAAATAAATAAAATCTTTAAAAATAATAATAATAAGCTATAATTCTTCTGATTGGTTATTAATATGTACCAAGTACATACTGTTATTTTTACATTCAGTTAACATTTTTGGGCACTTACCATTTATCAGAAATGTGTTATATGCTTCCTGGGTGGATCACATTCTTAAGCCTGTTGCTATCTCCCTAAATAGAATATGCATCCCCTGAGTGCTGAGGCCATGCCTTCTGTCATTGCATACCCCACCCCCATGTGCCTTGTATAGTCAGGGTGTTCAATGAGTAATTGACTAAATCCCTCCAGTGGTTATTACAGGTGTCTTTTTTTTTTATTTTAAAAACAAAGTTGGGGGGGGAGGAAGGGGAGAAAGTTTCCACCAAACTGCTATCAGATTCCCTTGTCTTGGGATAGGAGTTTCCTTTTTCCTTTTATTTAGATAGGTCACTGTCATCAAGAGAATCAGTGTTGAGGAAGGCCAACACTGGAAGGAACCAAGTCTCCTGGGACTGAGTGGGCAATAATCCTAACTTCCTCTTCTTTAGATTGCTGGCAAATCTATACGTTACCCCTTTGTCTTTTGGCACTTCATTCTTTTTCTTTTTCTTTTTTTTTTAAGTTGACATTTTTTTTTACCTTTTTATTTATTTATTTATTTTTATTATTATGTTATGTTAATCACCATACATTACATCATTAGTTTTTGATGTAGTGTTCCATGATTCATTATTTGTGTATAACACCCAGTGCTCCATGCAGAACGTGCCCTCTTTAATACCCATCACCAGGCTAACCCATCCTCACTTCATTCTTTTTCAATGGAGATGTTTCATGAGTCACTTTGGCAGGGTTTTCTTCATTAGATATTTATGTTTTTCTTGGACTTTATGCTATATTTATGAAATCGGACACAATCATAGACACAATCATTTGGTTAAAATTTGCAGTTTTCAATGATTTTTCTAACATTTACTAAAAGAGTGACCTAGTTGTTCCTATTTTCAGAAGCATTTGTATATGCTTGGAATTTTTGTGTTAGAAATGGCTAATAATGTATACAGATTTATCTGAAGACCCCAACCTCTAATTATTACAAACTTGCATAAATATTGTTTTTCTGAAAATTTTGGTTTTTTATAAGGATTTATATTTTTTCAATCAGCTTCTATATTTAATTTTAATAATCCTAAATTTTCTGATCCTTAGAAAATGTATCTTTCTCCTAGGTATATTTTGAAGATAAAATAAGAAAAATATATCTAAAATACAGTATTTGGCACATAGAAAAATATCTTGCGGTGTTAACTATTAATGCCTTTAAATATTGACCTAGTGATAGTGAAAGTGATTTGCATAAAGAAACATGAATCTCACGAGACCAAGCATGAAAGATGAAGAGAAATGGAATTTATATAAGTCAGGGGATATTATACTTCTTTGATTCTCTGAATATCTTAAACCATAAAATGACTTGTAATGTTGAATAATTGTAGCTGATATTCGCATGGCATTTTACAGTATACACAATCTTTTCACGCCCATTTCATTTAGTCCTTGCAAGAACATCATGCAGAAGATATTATTATATGACCATTATGTAAGATGAGGAACCCAGGACTCACAGCTGAAATGAATTGCTCTAGAATAATGGGAGAATTGGATGGTGCTTTATATTTGTGCAGCTCTTTCAAATTTTCCTGGGTGATCTCCTTCATCTACTACTTACGGTGTACATCTTTTGAGAACACCAGTTGGCCATATTGTTATTTTGAGCTACTCTGTGCTTCAAATCCTCAAGACTATGTCTTAATCTTTTTCCATGAATCCTAGCTTACAATGCCATGGGAAAACAGGTCCAGCCAATAGCTAAGGCCAACGTGCCAAGAACCCAGTAGACCTTCGCTTTGGTAGAGAAGGGGTAGTCCTGGAAAATCCAGCCATGGAAGAAGACTGGTGCCTCTAAGAGCAAAGGGCCATCCAGAGTGGTAATTGATGAGAGCCACCTTCCAATGCTATCCTCTAAAAGCAAGAGACCTCCCAAGTAAAAGAGTCAAAGAGTGTATTTGCAGGGCCCACCCCTTAATAAGGTCTTACCCAACTTGATACACCTTTCCTTTCTCTTCATCCGATAGCCAAGACCTTGTTCTCTTCCCTTGCTGCACCTCTACCAGACTCTCCTCGCAGAAATAAATTCAGATCTCGCAACACTCAGGTGCACACTGTAGCTATAGCAAGTCCCAGGAAGGCTTCACTTCAAGATGATCTCCGAAGATGTCAAAGGAGTTGTGTGTGTGTGTGTGTTTAAAGTAAGCCTACACCTCACAATATAGACAACATACCCTTTGAGTAATAAACATGCTCTATACATTATTACTTGACCTCTTTTATGCCTGGAATCCCTCTTACCATCCTCTTTTGTGACTTCTATTTCTAGTATTTTAGTACTTCAGCATCTACATTTTTGGCTATACTTCTCTCCTTCAAAATGGTTCTCCTCCCCCTGTTGCATTACCGGGGAGAATTTTCCTGTCCCTGGAACTTATATAAACAACTTCTTTCCTTATAGAAACTGCCAAGAATCATCATCAGAATCACCATCATTTTAAGGGACTCAGGTTAAGGTCCTCCTAGGAGATGCAGAGCTCCTGCTGAGTTTCTGTATTTGTTCTGATAGAAGTTCCCACACCATAGGGGAGAATGGCAGGTAGCTGGCATCCCTTGGGACAGACCCAAATACAACGTGGAAACCAGAATTCCCGCTTTCTCAAGCACAGCCCCGGACTGCCTGCCAAGCTGTTCTGCCACTCATTCAGCTGCGAAACCACTTCTGTGCCCGTGGGAGCTGGGAGCCTTGGCTCCTCCTCAGATATGAATGACTTCCTCTGTCTACTCTTAGCCAGAGGAGATTTCTCTTTGTCTCAGCTGCCTCTTAGCTATGATCAATTTTTCCTTTTTCTTTTTAATCCAAAAAAACAAAAAACCCTCTACTTCTTCATCATAACCCATTTGTTTTTATTTTCTGGACACCAAATCTTGAAAGAGACCATTTTTTCTCCTTTGCTTTGGCCGGCAAAAGCTTAGGTCAAAATTGAACACTCATCTGCAGTAAACGTGAAGACCTTGAGGCCCAGATGTCCTATAATTCACGTGTTCCTTGCCTCTCTATCTTAATCTTCCTGTTCTACTTTTTTTTTTCTCTTCTCCCCGCTTTTGCTATGTAAGTATTTGCATTCTCTAATAGCGTATAATAACTTATCTTACGTTCTTTTATTGAACAAGATAAAATATTTTTTAAAAATCTTCATATGAATGAATTAAACCATCTCACTCGTAATGTGCTGCATAGAGATGTATTTTCTATGCAGTGAGGAGTTATTTGCAAAGACTGCAGAGTCACTGCCAGGAGGATATGGCTGGGGCGGTGGTGGAAACCCCACAGATGAAGGTCCCTTCCAAGTGGACTCTGGGGTCTCTTCTCAGTGACCGTCTGTGTGATGTTAACTCACTTTGAAGACCTGAAATCAGAATACACTTCCATGAATTCTTGGTGACCTTGAAGAGGAGCAAGAAGTATCAAATCTTTCTGTACTTATTCAAAGAGTGTATATGGAAATGCAGGTTCCACGGGATTGGACTTCACCCCTAATACTACATAATGTCCCAAAGTCATCATTCCAGACAGTTCCTTTTGGGTATATGAAACATCTAGAATACTGGGAGTTCCTTAATTGACCGCAGTTGATGTTAGAGTCATGTTGCAATGTTTGACCAGATCAGCCAGCCAGCTGAAATGACCTTTTGAACAGAGAGAATTCTGTAGCTGGCTGATATTTGAGTGTGTCTATCATTAATTTTAAAGGCTTGACATACTTTCTGCCCAGGTAGTCTGACAGTAAAATCACGTACAAGACAAAGTTTTAGGAAGGAGCTAAATCCATTCACGTCTCTTGTGACACATTAATAGCACAAAACAAGGAAAATCAAGAATATTTAACTTCCATTAAGGCATTTTATGTGAAAGTTGGGACTGCTACTAAACAGTGGAATCATCTTCCTACCAGAAACGTCTCTGGGTCTGAATTGGAATTGTTCATTAAGCTGGATACAGATTCTTTCCAAGAGACCCAGGAGGGTTTGTGAATATTGCCCAGTGGCAGGGATGGACTACACCAGTTCTAAGCTTTAATTTGGCAAATCTACCTCATACAGGGCTTTGCTCAAAAATATCTTAAATAGAAATGTGCATAAAGGCACAGGAAGAAGAGAAAAATGACAGAAAGAATAGGGAAGATTCTTTTGGAAGAGAGAAGCATGCTGTTTGCTGCCCAGTGCACGTGTGCGGGTGTGTATCTGTGTACACACCACACACACACACACACACACGTGTACGCACATGCCCAGATACATGTCCCAAGATGGCAGAAGTCTAAGATGTATCTTGTCCAACCTTCTGCCCAACACATAATTCATTTCTATAATATTTTTACAGGCTGATAGAGAACATTTCTACTTCAACACTGCCAGTTACAGGAAGCTCACTATTTCACAAAGCAAATCCCTCAATATTCAGACAACTGGAATGGTTAAATTTTTTTTTTCATGACATTGAATGAAGATCTTCTTCAGTTATTTCTTCAGTGACCCCAGCTCTCTTCCCTAGAGCTGCATACAACCTATTAACCCATCTTTCATAGGATAATCCTAAATAAGTATTTGAAGGCTGTTATAATCATGATAATGATGATGGTGGTAATTGTCATCATCATTATCCATACCAGTAGTACATAACATTTCTTGAGTACTTCCTGTAAGTGATTTGCAAAGCATTTCATATTTTGATCTCATTAATCCTCAGGACTCAATGAAATAGATACATTTCAAAAATACATTTTACAGATGAGAAGACTGAGGTTGGAGAGATTAAACAGCTTGTCCTGGCTAACAGAGGTAGCAGGACGCAAAACTAGGATTGAAATCAGGCTTCCCCAGGCTCTTTTCTAGCTTCACATTAGTGGTCTATTCCATGGATGATGTGTGCAGGTGTTTTCTCAGGGGAGGATTATGAGGACTAAAATATCACGTTCTGCATCCAGGGGAACTGCTGGCTACATACTGTCTCACACAAAGCACTCTCCGCTCCTCACATCTTTCATATAGTGGTATATTTTTAGGAATTCCTGTATCAGCATAAACACTGTCTGAAGCCCCATGCACAGAAAACTGCAGACCTGCGGTTTTCTTTTACTGGTCCAATGATTTTTCAAGTTGATCCTTTACAAACTGAGGTGTCTGAGTCACGAGGTAGAGAAATGCCTTCCAAAGAGCACAGCACCCAGCATCAAACTGTGGCTCCATGAATATGTGCCAAATGAATGAATGGACCAGTGGCCTCCTGAAAAAGATAGTTTAATGTCTAGAGCTGAGAGCAGTAGAAATTTTGCTGATTACCTAGTAAAACTATGTTTTCCCTATTCTTTTTTGTTAAGTTGGGATTGCAAATATATATCACATCTGTATTTCTCTGTTGGTTTGATCCCCTCATGCAATTACACTGTCATTTCTTTGAAAATAACTTTTTGGATTAATATCAATACTTTTTCATGTTTGCACTTCATGAAGTAGCCAATCTTGTTACCACTGAAATGTCAAATTACAAGAGTTTCTGACTTGCCAGGAAGTTGCACTTCTGGGAAATCTGGATTCCTGTATAGGCCATGAGGGGTCCCTTGGGCTCTAAGTCTGTGTTTTCTAAACTCTTTTCCTCAGAAATTTTAAGAAACTTTCCTTTCTGGACAGATATTTTAATAATATCCTCATTGTGCTTGTCCATTAACATGGTATGTTCCTACTATCAGTAGAAAGGAAACAAAGCAATGCTGAAGTATTAACTGTAAAGATTCAGGGAATTTGTGAAGGGGAGAAGGAAACAATGCAGAATATACCTAAGCTCTGCCTCCTATAACTAAAATACCTGACTTTTAGAATACCATCTTCTTTGGTTAATTGTCATTATAGTGAATGAGACACAAAACACAAGTGTATTTTCCAGAGACAGCTTGTGACATTCTTCTCACTGTCATACATTATATGGTTTAGACCAGATATCCCTAACTTTTAGAGAGCCAGAACCTCAGAGATATTTATCTGTCCCTGATTTAGGAAGAAGTTGCTAAGTTATTAGTCATCACCTGGTAGGGAGATGCTTTATATCTGCTCTTCAGATGCAATTAATGGGGGTCCAGTGTGATTTATGCAAGTTAGTAAAATAGGTCCAGCCCTTTAAGAAGTCTATTTTTTTTTCTTAGAAGAAGAAGAAGAAGCCGAAGTCTATTTTTCATCCTGTTAATTGTGTTTGGTTTTATGTTGCCTCTCCTAGGTTTGCTGGGATGGGAAACCTGCTCAAAGTCCTTACAAGGGAAATTGAAAACTATCCACACTTTTTCCTGGATTTTGAAAGTAAGTTCCAAAAATTAAAAGATAATGATGGGAACTTTTTTGCTTTCTTTATAGCTTGTTGATAGAGAAGTTATAAAGATTTTTTTTAATTTTATTATGTGATACTTAAATCCACATGTCACTATGCATTTCTTTCTGAGTCTTCAAAGATTATTTCATTTCTTTCTTTTCTATTATTTTTTTTAAAAATCTAATAGAAAATCTTTTTAATGTGTCCATGGTTTTCTTTGATTTTAGAACCACTTTCATCAATCATGATCATGTATTTTTCTTAATAAATTTTATGAAACACTATATCATATTCTAAAGAAAAATAGCACATGTAGTAAACATAGATTAACATAAAACAAATATCACTAGACATGAAAAAAATATCAAAACTAGAAAATAGGCTTATAGATTATTTTTAAGTCATCTCTGTCTGTTGTTTATGTTTTTGATTATATAAAACTATGTAAAACTTTTGAGATATACCCCTTTTATCTGAAGGTTATGTTTCTTTTATCAAAAACCTAATTTTTTTTTTCCTAAGGTAAAATGGCTTGTGAATTATGACTGAAAAAGTATTGGGTTTTTTTTCTTATCTTGTTTATTTTCTTGATTGAATATATTTGCAGATGAGTGACACATCTACAAATTTATCAACTAAGCTCATATTTCCACCTTTACTATTATGTTTCCCTTTTCCTAAATTACAATTCCACAAAAGCAAGCACATTAAATGTACTTTTTCCCCAGTATTTACCATTTGTTGCAAACTTTAACCTGTGTTAAACTTTAATTTTTCAAGTGTTTATGTATATTAAAAAATAAGTCAGAATTTCCTTACATATAGATTAAACTTGCTAACAGAGATTTTCTAGGTAAAGGCTAGAAGTCCCTTCAAAGATACAGTAAAGCAAAAGGTGACTGCTCGCTAGATATATATGTCTTTTCAGAATCTTCGGTAGGTCTCAGGTAGTTGCATAAAAAGGAAAAGTGACCCCAAAGCTCATTTTGCTGCTGCTGTTTGGATGGATTTGGTTGGGTAGGTTTGGGTTGGATTTGGTTGGGTAGGTTTGGTTGGATTTGGTTGGGTAGGTTTGGGTTGGATTTGGCTGGGTTTGGTAAGTGGTATAGGTGGGATCAATACCAGCTTGATATGACACATCAAAAAAATGTTGTTGTTTTTTTTTCCCGGTGTAACTTTTACAACTCCAATACACATATCTTTGTTGTGGCTGCTCTTGTTGTTAAAATGAAGATTTATTAATAACTTTTAAGAATTTTACAAGATAAATGACCTAATATCCCATCCCCCTAATCTTACTACTTGCATGTTTAGTTGATTCCTTCCACTTCTTGTCACGTGCATTTTACACTGTTGCATCCAGCATGTACAAAGTCCAAGACAGTGGTGAAGGTAAAATACTCCATTCACTCAAAACTTGTGTGTGTGTTGGGGGGGGCATATAAACACCTAGGGGAGTTAAATGCCTGCATTTAATTTTGAAGCTCTAAATTCCACATGCACCTGCACATCCTGCTCATAAATGCCTACCAGGTTCAGTGGCCCCATTTGTCCATTTAGCTGTTCTTGCATTCTTGGTTTTCCATGCTTTTACAAAGAGTAGTATTGAGTTCTTTGTCAAGACTAATTTGAAAAGCCTTCCAAGTGAGAAAATTACAATCTGCAGGGATTTAAAGCAGTGGTTTTCAACGGGTGTTCTCTGGAGTACCAGGCTTGGGGTTATGCCTCAGGGGGTCCCCGGCCCACTGCTGCAGAAGGACTGTCGCTCTTCCTCTCTCCTAAGACCCAGCACTCAAGTCTGCTCAATCTTGTACTTTGGGTAATTTCTTAATTTTTTTTTTTATTTTTAAAAAGGTCATGGTGGCTAAAAAGAACATTTAAATATCTTGAATTTTGATGGTTTATGGTACCAAAAACTCCATTTGTAGATATGCTATAGTATCTTCAACAAGGTTCCTTGTGGACTGGATTTTCATGCCTTGGGGCTCATTAGGTTTAGAGCACTAGTATGTAAGGAAAACATAAAACTATAAATTTACCCAAAAAATATGTGAACTGTTTATTTCCCCATCAACCCCTAGGAGAAGGTTAACATTATTTCAGTGAGACTCTGAAAAGATAAATAGCTGGGCTGACGTCACATAGGGAATGAGTGAGGACCTGAGATGGAGCACAAGTCTCTGGCTCTCCTCCTCAAGAGCCCATCACAAGCAGCTCTGAGGAGTGCGACAGCCATCATCCTATTCCTGACTAGAGAGCATCTTTGTTATCTGTGAACTAACACATCTCATGGAAAAAATGTTTTTTTCTTGATCCTGAAAATCCTCTTTCCTAAAGATGGTTTTCAAAAAAGAGTGGTGATGGACCAGAGGGTAGCAAAGGTAGGCTGTGGCCATGATTTCTCTGTGAGTCTGTAGATCTCAGCTCAGCACAATAGCAGTATGTGCATTATGGTTATGAACATCCACGTAAGCCAGGCAACATCAGGGAGACAGAGCTAAACAAGCACAGTCATTGGAGTCTCAGACTGCTGTGCAGGGTAATATAGGCACATTTTTCGAGACAAGATAAAAATAAGGGGCTTAAGACCACACTGTGGTCGGGGAGTAAAGAGGAAGAAAGAACATGCATCTAGTTTCAGGAAATGGAAGACAACAGAAGGAATTGGAGAGGTCTTCTAGCCAAAGGTGGCCTTTAGAGTGGGCTTTAAAGAATGGGTGATTTTTCTATAAGCATATAGGGAGAGGAGTTTTCCAACAGTGGAAATAGGGATAGGAATAGGAAGGGCGTGTTTGAAGACTAGCAAGAGCCCCAGTTTAGACAGAGCATCACGTTCTTGGTGAAAGGAAATGCGGGCAGAAATGGAAGGCTGGTTTGAGTTAGACCACAGCGGTTGCAGAAGCTCAGGGCTAGCGGTCCACAATTGCGGTTTGCCTTCAAAAAGAATAGCTGAACTCTCTGAGGGAAAACTCGAGAGCAGGCAAAAGCTTGGCATGTGGGAACCTTAGGTATGCTCATGCTTAACGGGAGGTTGATGAGTCAGAGGATCAGGAAAAGACACTACATTGTAGAGGAAAGAGAACATCTTACTAAACCCAGACTCCTGATGGCAGGGTCTGGGCCCCACTCAGGTTTGTAACCCAGCACTTCAACCCATGTTGAGCATGGAGCATGGATCACCAAACGAGCTTTAGTAACAGATGCTGGCCATGTGAAGGAATGGAATAGAACAGGCTGGATGGAGGCAGTCAGGAGAGCACAGACAGTAAAGAAGGAGGGACTGTAAATGGATTCACGTGCTGCAGAACGCTCCAGAGGGATAAGGCTTGGGAGGGGATGGGCGGAGTGGGCTGTGAGCTGCCCAACTACTGTAGCCAACTGGCAGAACAGATTCAAGACATATTTCTTTGCATATAGAGTCTGGACTGCAAAGAGTTAAGGAGAAAACAACGGAGGGAGGAAGGAAGGCCAAACAGCATGTAGCAACAGCTTAAATGAATTTGGCACCTCTACTTTGAGTGTTGAATATTCTTTTTGAAGTCGGTGATGGAATATAATTGAACTGGGTCAAATAGATATAATTAAGCTGGGTCAAAATATAAGACAAAATTAGATACATCTGTCCTAAGGTTTTCCAGTTGTGTAGATTTAATTTAAATTCTTGTCTGACCTTTGCAGGGAGTTCTACACTCTGTGCTCACATTTTTACACAACAGTTTAACATCTTTTTTATTGTTGTTGGGTTTTTCTTTTTTTATCCCACTACTTTTTTTTTCTTTTTCTGTCTCTATCTCCTTGTCATATTTCCATTTCCTTTTTGAAGGCTGGGAGACAGAGGGGGAATAAAATGCAACCTAATCTTGCCTGAGTGATGGTTTTGGGGACAGTGTACAGGAAGATGGATGCCTGAAGGTCTGTTGATGATTGTTTAATTGAATCTACCTGTTATGGCACCCAAAGTGGGCAGCATGCATTAGCCCTCCAGCAAAATAACTCCAGTGATTCCCAGACTGAAATGATCATTAGAAACATCTGGTGGATATAGTTTTTACATAGTTGTCTCAGCTTCTCCCCAAATTCTGATTCCGTGGCCTAGTTCCAGGAATCTGTTTTTGCCCACATTTCCCAGGTGGTTCTGATGATCAGCCAGTTTGGGAACCACATTTAACTAATGCATCCAAGTGAAGCATTAACCCACCCTAGGGTTTGGGACAGTGGAGCTGACCAAGCAAACTTTCGAGTTCCCAGATCCAGAGCTGAAGTCTCCGGAATTGGTCACAGAAGACTCCTTTTAGTTTTTGGTTCCCTATTTTTCCCTTGCCAGACAGGTGGTATAGAGTTAGCCATAAATCAGAACTCTGAGTCTATTATAGAGTGACATACGTCCTCAATCCTTCATACAGTATCCACTTTGGAGTAGAAGGTCTCCAAGACAGGCAGAAGTTCCAGTAGATTAAAATCTATGCAAGGGCACCTGGCTTCAGAGAAACTCTGTCTCAGCAAACAACTCCATCTATCAAAATGTTCCTCTGGGGTCTGAGTAGATATTTCTCCAAAGATAAACAAATGACCAGTAAGCACAGAAAAAAACATTCACTGTCATTAGCGAAGAGGGAAATGCAAGTCAAAACCACCATGAGATAGCACTTCACAATAAAAATAATAAAATGTGTTGATGAGGATGTGAAGAAATTGGAACCTTCCTACACTGCCAGTGGGAATGTAAAATGGTGCAGATGCTTTGGAAAACAGTTTGGCAGTTCCTCAGATGTTAAACATAAAGTTACCCTGTGACCCAATGATTCCACTCCTGGGTACATCCCAGGAGAAATGAAAACAAAGGTCCACACATAAACTGGTACATAAATATTCACAGTAGCATTATTCATAATAGCCAAAAGGAGGGAACAACACAAATGCCCATCAAGTCATGAATGGACACATAAAGTATGGTATATCCATTCACTTAAATATTATTGAGTGGTAAAAAGTCAAGTATTGATGGAGGGGTAACTTGAAATCATTCTGCTAAGTGAAAAAAAGCCAGCCACAAAAGAGCACATATTGTATAATTCCGTTTATGGGGAATGTCTAGATTAGGCAAATCTACAGAGATAGAAAGTTCATTAGTGGTCGTCTGGGCCTGAGGGTGTTGGGAAGAAATGGGGAGCAACTGCTAATGGGTACAAATTTTTTTGAGGGATAAGAAAATGTTTAAAAATTGATGATGGTGATGATTATACAACAATGGCAATATACTACATATCATTGAATACTTGGGATGGGTGAATTGTGTGGCATGTGAATTATATCACAATAAAGCCGTTACAAAAAAAAAAAAAGCTTCTTTTAGAAAATCTGATTTCTTGCTGCTGGTTAATTCTGAAGCCATTCCATCTACTCAAAATAGATAATTTTTCTTCTTTGCCTGACTAGTCCACTTTTTAAAATTTATTTTTATTGAGGCATAATTTACATGTGCTGAAATGGACAGGGCTTGAGTGTGTATTTCAATCAATTTTGACCAATGCCACACTCTGTCAAGACAGGATATTTCACTCCAGAGTTCCAGCATGCCTCTTCTCTGTCAATCCCCTGTCCCTGACCAACACCCAGAAACAACCTACTGGTCAGATCTGATTTGTATCTCAAAGATTAATTTAGCTAATCTATAGTCTTGAACTTCATATAAATGGAGTTATACAGTATATGTTTTTTTATCTTTTTCTCATTCAACATAATGTTTTTTGGATCCAGCCATGTTATTGCATGTATCATAGTGTGTTCCCTTTTTTGCTGAATACTTTTTTTTTTTAAAGATTTTATTTATTTATTTGACAGAGAGAGATACAGCGAGAGAGGGAACACAAGCGGGAGGGGAGGGAGAGGGAGAAGCAGGCTTCCCGTGGAGCAGTTCCCGCATGAACTTCCCTGCAGAGAGGACTTGGATGGCATCTTATGCTTCTAGCATTGCATCTCCAGTGTCCAGCATAGAGCTAGGCATGAAATATAGCTTAGGAACTCTGATTTTTTTTTGTACTGATGCTAATTCAGTAATTATATGCTCGATCCCAGCACTCCGGGATCATGACCTGAGCCAAAGGCAGATGCTTAACGACTGAGCCACCCAGGTGCCCCTTTGCTGAATACTCTTACTGTGGGACAGTTTTTGTATCCATTCTCCTGTTGATGATCACCTAGGCTACTTCCAGTTTTTGGCTACTATGAGTAAACATGCTGTGAACATTCTTGTAGAATCTTTTCGTGCATCCCTTCTCTTTTCTAAACACCAAAGAGTAGACTTGCTGAGTCAGTTATATGCAGCTTTTCAAGAAACTGTCAAATAGTTTTCCAAATGGGATGTACTATTTTCCATTTCTACCAGCAGTCTAGAGTGCTCAGGTGTAACACATCTTTTCCAAAACTTAACATTGTCAGTCTTTTTCCTTTCAGCTATTCTAGTGACTATGGGATGTTTTCTCCTTGTGGCTTTAATTTGCATTTCCATGATAACTGATAATGCTGGATGCTTTTGCACGTGCTTATTGAATATTCCCTTAGCATTTTTAGAATATATTATCCACTCAAGTCTTTTATGCATTCTTACTTGTAGGAGTTCCTTGTAGGTGTTCTGGATACCTGTCATTCACGAGATAATAGCTTGCAAATGTTTTGACTCACTCAGTGCCTTGCCTCTTTATTCCTTGTTTTTGCATGAACAGAAGTTTTAAATTTTGGTGAAGTGCAATTTATTATTGTTTTTCTTTTGTACTAAGTGCATGCTATCTCCTCTTTAAGAAATTATGGCCCACCCCAAGGTCCTGAAGACATTATACCGTTGCCTTCTGGAAGTTCTAGAAATTTAAGCTTCACATTAGACCAGTGACCAATCCTGAACTAATTTTTATTTATTTTATGAGCAATGTTTTTTTTTTTTTTATGCGCTATCAACTTGTTCTAGCACAGGTAGATTGCTTGAATGCCATTATCAGAAATCAGCTCAGTGTTATATGTTTGGGCTTCCTATTCTCCCCCATTGATTTATTGATCCTTTTCACCAAGTAATACCAAACTATGACAAATAATAAATCTTAAAGTCAAGAAGAGTAAGTCCTTCAAATTTTGTTTTTCTTTTTCAAGATTTTGTTGACTACTCCAGTTCCTTTACTTTTCAAATTAATTTTGTAATCTGCTTTCAATTGCTACAAAATCGCCTTGCTGGGATATTGATTATAATGATATAAAATCCAGAGTTCAGTTTGAGAATTGATATCTAAACAATATTGATTCTTCCTACCTATGAGTGTGGTATATCTTTCCATTTGTTTAGATATTCTTTGATTTCACTCAGCAGTGTTGTATAGTTTTTAGGGGTCTTGCACATCTTTTGCTAAATATATCATTAAGCATTTTATATTTTGACCATAACAGCTTTTTTATGCTTATTGTTTGAATGGCATATGTTTCCCCATCCTGTCTGTGCCTTTATCTTTACAGGGTATTTCTTGTAAACAACATGTAGTTGGCCCCAGCTTTTCCATCCAAGCTGATAATATCTACCTTTTAATTGGAGTCGTTAGCCCATTTACATTTAATTAATGTTTGTATCTGAGCCTATCTTGATGTTGATTTCTACTTGTTGTATTTGCCCTTTGTTTTTCTCTTAATGTCTTCATGCCTTTTGATTAAATATAATAATTTTGGTATTCTCTTTGATCTTTTCTGTCGGCTTTTTAGTTCTGCCTCTTCATGCTTATTGTAGAGATTACAGGATACATCTTCAACTTATTAGAATCGATCTTCAACATGTATTCTTCATTTCATGAAGAATTAAAGACTCTTGTCACAGATCCTTCCACTCTTGTGCTCTTGTATATTTTGCTTCTACATCTGCTAGAAACTCCCCATTGCAATGTGTGGTGGCCTTTTCCTTTACTTTAAACTCTCAGTGTGTGTGTGTGTGTGTAATTTAAATAGATATTTTCTATTTGTGGACATATTTGCTGGCTCTGGTGTCCCCCGTTGCTTCTTCACAACTAGGTGTCTTTGGTATCATTTCACTTCTGCATGAACTTCCCTGCAGAGAGGACTTGGATGGCATCTTATGCTTCTAGCATTGCATCTCCAGTGTCCAGCGCAGAGCTGGGCATGAAATATCAGCTTAGGAACTTTGATTTTTTTTTTTTTTTGTACTGATGCTAATTCAGTAATTATATGCAGTGCATCTCCTGCATTGTAGCATCAGGCAGGAGCAGCAGGAATGGGGATGGGGTCTTAGGGGGCAGAGAGGCACAGAGGGATGACATAGGGCACATCAATATTGGGGGGACATTAGGAGAACATGTTCTCTTCTTCCAAGAGTATATAACTGTATTGGGGAGAGACGCAAGCACGTTGAGCAGAGACAATAGTACACATAGTACAGAAGCCTAGAAGAGAATGGAGAGCAAGTGGCAGACTAGCCAGAAGAGAAAGTGCAGCTTCTAGAGTTAGGTCGAAGAAATGTTTCTTGACAGATAGTAACTGAGAAATGTTCTTCTTATAAGACAAATCCACCTTTATGAGCATGATAGGAATACCAAGAACAATAATAGTGGTCATGGGGTGGGGGTGGGGGCTAGTTAGGAAGGAAATTCTAAAGCCTCCAAGCCACTCATTATACTCCCAGAAAGGCTCTGGATATTGTGACCTATTAGGACTACAGCTTCCTACTTCTTGAAACGAGGAGGAGTGTCAGATGAGCCCCTCAGCTGGGATGATTTTCATGACACAGGCTACGTCCTGTCACTACTGAGCTTTTCTTTCTTTCCTTTTTTTTTTAAAATTAAGTTTTTTATTTTAATCCCAGTGTAGTTAACATACAGTGTTACGTTAGTTTCAGGTGTACAATATAGTGATACAACTCAGCTTTTCTTTCATCTCTCCCTTCTCTGGTACCCTCACTTCTGCTAAGGTTGTTCAGAGGAGGCTAGATAATCTTGGGAGAGGAAAGGGGGAAAATAAGAGATGTTTTCTGGTCACTTTACAGATGAAGCAAACAAACAAAAAAACAACAGAACAGAACATACCTGGAAAGCAATTAATACTTATGCCAACACGGAGATTCAGTCACAGCGAGTCATTAAATTTCCAGCACTTTCTCTCTCTCTCTCTCTTTTTTTTTTTTTTTTTAGATTTTATTTATTTATTTGACAGAGAGAAACACAGTGAGAGAGGAAACACAAGCAGGGGGAGTGGGAGAGGGAGAGGGAGAAGCAGGCTTCCCACTGAGCAGGGAGCCCGATGTGGGACTTGATCCCGGGACCCTGAGATCATGACCTGAGCGAAGGCAGACACTTAACCATCTGAGCCACCCAGGTGCCCCAAAGTCTATTTGGTGGCAGTGGGACCCGAGGCTCAAAACTCTCCGTCCTTGAAGTTCCCTCTTTCTCCCATAGCATCACCGGGATCCCACAGCATGGGGTTGAAATGGATGAGCCTTCCAGCAACCTCAGCCCTCCCTACTTTTTGCAGGCCCTCATTCACTCTTCCATAGGAAAGGGCTCTGGTGCTGGACGACTAATGTCCCTGTGCAAATAAATATGTCAGCCCAGTCACACATTTTCCAATGGACCTTTGCAATTTTATGTGGTTTCTGCAAGCAGCTAGTATTCTGCTATAAATCATTGCCAACTTTATATCCCCAAATGTTAATTACAGATAATTAGTTATGTTTCTTAGTCTTTCCTGAAGGGGGGGGGTAAGGAAGTGGTGGGGCAGAAGAGCTAGGGATTTAATTTATGGCTGTGGCAAATCCTCTTCAGTGTTTATACAACAGCTGCTGGGGTGTGAGAGAGCAGTATATCCTATTGGTGAAATGCCACGGCTTCCTTCAAAGCCAAACACATCTCCACATAAATGGTGTCTTCTGCTCACATTATCTTCCATTAATTTGTTTGATTCTCTGTCAGATTTTCCATACAGTTCTGAATAGGTTGTGAGGAGAAGGTATGTGTGTTCCCCGGCCCTTGTGAAGACACAGTGTGTCCTTGGCTGATTTACAAAGATAAGAACCCTTTGATTTGACAGCCCTACTCTGGTTTGAGCCCCGCTGCCTCTGCCCTGGGGTATGTTCACCAAAGATGTTCCTTCCTGACAAACAAAGCACTCAGCCACCTTCCTCTCCATCCGCCCGCCCGGTGGAATGCACGGCATTCTGCTTTCAGTAAACATCACAGGCCTCCACAGCAAAGCCTCCACCTGACCCCAGTGACACCAGAATCCTGACAGTTAATATCCACAGTCACTAGCAAGTTGAGCCAAAGGAGGGTAAATAGGGCCCCTGTAAACAAAATGAATACGGCCTCACTATCTTCCTTGATAAGAGGGTTATTTTTCCATTAAAAAATTCTAGGCACTTAGAATTCAGTGAGTTCTTGACAATGTATTCAAGGTCACAGTGCACATGATACATTTTCATACTTCGCACAACAGCAAATCCAGAACAGGGTTTTAAATCATCGCCTGGGGAATGGCCCTGAATAGGCTTGTTCCGGGGCCCCTTGGAGGATTGGTTTCTAAATTGCCTGTGTAAATCACAGGTGGGTTGTTTGCTTGTTGTTTTTTTTTTTAACAGCTTCATTGTTAGACAAGAGCAGCCCAGCTTGATGTAACCATTCTTCTCAATGGAGATAAAATCATTGACAATGATTACAATTTTAGAATGTGATTCTTAGAGGAAACATCACCGAGGGATTCACTGGCTACAACTGAAATAAGGCCTCATGTCCATCAGTAATACATCAGTAGTATTATTGGTGGGCATATGTATGTGTGTGTACCTTTGACTAAAGGTCAATCTTTGTGTGAAAAGTAGAAAAACAAAACCCATAATTCCGAGTTCCTGTTCCCTCAGCAGGTGCTTTAGAAGGTTGCCGATCAGTTAAATATCAGCGTACCTTTTCAGTCACTAATTTTTCAAGATGTTTCTCTTTGACATCTGAAGACACAATATATTTTTAAAAACATGGCTACCAACTGAATCTAAATACAGAGAAAACCAGAAGTAAAGACCCCAAAGCCTCTCAAAGAGATAGTCCAGAAAACAAATGATAACAGCCTTAGGATTGGGATAGTCAACATAGTTGGTGCAGTTTTTCACTCAACAAATATCCTAATAGTGTGTTAACCATAACGAAGAGACATTGAGGCTGTAGATGAATAATGGATGATTTAAAAACACAAGTATTAATGAAAGGGTGAATAGCCAATTTGATGGTAGATAAATATACATATATAAAAACAATAATAGTGAGAGAGGTTAACAGTATAGAAACTATTTGGAAGAGCCAGAGGAGAGGATCCAGAAGTAATAGGATCTTCATTTCTTTCACTGCTTCCCAACACCCACATCCTCTACCACCTGGTCAATGTCCTCATATGTTCATTGAGTCATGACATATTTATTGAGTGTCTCCAATGGGTAGGACATATGGAGGCACTGAGGATAAGAATATAGACTCTGTCTCCAAAAATCTTCCAATTCAAAGACAAGCAGAAAAATCATCATTAAGACGTAGTGTGAGAAGTAAATCATTCATCCAGGTATTTTATTCAGCAAATCTTTCCTGAGCATATACTATGTGCCAGGCATCATGGAGATTTAAGGTCACATGAAATAAAGCCAGAGTCCTGTGGCCTAATGGGTCAGATTCTCATTAATTAGTCTTGGCTGTCTGGTCACATGGCTGGGGGATCAAAGTAGAATGAATCATGAACTTCCATAGGGATATGAGCCAATGCCAAATTAGGATTACAGAGTCCTTTTTCTATTTGAAAAAAAACAAAGACAGATAGATTAGAGCTTCTCCCCAGTCAGCACTCTCCACCTTGCAAGTTGACCCCACATGTGACTTGAGTCCCTAGAAGGCAGGGACCATGCTGCCACCATCAAGGGCCTAGTCGATAGCTAGATGAAGAAGTGACTTCTGTTCCATGACAGGGGAAGAAGAAAAAAAAAAAAATAGGGCATCCAAGAAGACTAACAAATTATGGAAGAAAATGAGCCAACACGTTTCTAGTCGGGATGAAGAAGGAATGATGAATTGGACTTCTCCGACCCGATCCCACCCCTGCTAAATGGGGCCATATAAAAAACGTTTTTAATAAGACACCAGGACAACTGCCAAAAGAAACATTTTCTCAGAGAGGAAGGCTGGGACTGGGGGGTCCTGTTTCACAGATCACTGCAGTGCTGTGAGAGGGTTCCTGTAAGACGGAAGGGCTTCTCCACAGCCCCAACTCTGCCACCCCTGAGAGAGATGTGACACCACCCCCATGTCACTCATCCAGCTCTTTGTGGCCACATCAGTGTTGGGGTTGAGTCGTATCAGAGAGCGAAGCTTGCCCGTCTATGGCCAGTATCACTTTTAGGCCACTCTCTTGGAGATGATCTTCTTTTTGAAGCACTTAAGAAAGGGCTTTCGTTTTTAAAAACTGACTGAAACTTTTCTTCTTCTGTGTTAATCACTAGAAGAATGGGTTTTTGTGTTTGTCTGGTCCTCGTCTTCTAGCCACTTCATTTTAATTCTGTTTTGTCTAAAACTTCAAGTGGCAACTCGCTCAGATGGAGCCATTGTGACAGCCACCATCAGAAGGCTCCCTTTCCTGGTCTCTAAGTGTCTTCTTTACATACTACTTTATAATTACACTCAAAGAAGCTTACCCCCACACCCCCCAGAATTTGGTCACAGTCTGTTTGTCTTTTCTTCCTCTTCAAATAGCTCTCTCTCTAGGAAATGGCCTTTTTTAGCTTCCGATTTTTCAGTGCATTCGTCAAAGGAGGGAAAGGATTTGAGGGAATGAGCTTTTTCTTTTTCTTTGTTTTCTAGGACCTTCATGCTGCATTTTTGTCACACGTTCTCTTCCCGGACTTTCTTCTTATTCAGAAATTGCCCTGGAATTCTGTTCACTGAAATACCCTCCTCAGTTACAGGCTTCCTAACTTATGAGGTTTTAAAGGTTTCTGTTTAAGACACCCATATCACTTTGAGAGAAGTTTGGGGAACAGGAAAGGATAGGCTGTGAAGTCATTAATATCATGCGTAACAATGTACCTGAGAATTTTCCAGAAGCAGTGGGATAGTAGAAAAGGATAAAGGAGTAATCTAGCTTCCCAGGCTAGGTTCTGTACCATAACCTAGTAGGTCTCTGTCATGTTCCTCATGATGCACTCATGAGTGTTATACCCGACATAACTCTATCCTACCTTTTCATGAGTGGGGTCTGCTGAGAGAATTCACTATCTTAGGACTTGGATTTTTGAAAATGAATTTTTAGGAGGTGACATCTATCCCCCTTCTCCATTAGCAGTGCCTTGGTTTGGGATGGAGATTAATTTCCTTATTAGCCCAGGCATGTAACCTATTTTATAGGTACTGGGAGATAAAACCTAATCTTTACCACCATTTGACTTCCACCCACCAACTTCCACAAAATACTCATGGGGACAAGAATATATATTGGCTATAGGAATGCAATGTAAAAGTGGGAATTAAGAGCTAAGGAAATGCTTCTGTGGCTGTTAGAATATGTTCTTTATTTATGTAAACCTGAATGTGTCACTTATTCTTGTAGGTAGTGTTTATAGTCAAGATCAATGTTGAACAGTACAATTGTCTTTAAAATGAACCTCCTGTTGGGGGTGCCTGGCTGGCTCAGTCAGTAGAACATGCAAGTCCTGATCTTGGGGTCATCAGTTCAAGCCCCCACATTGGGTGTAGAGCTTACTAAAAATAAATAAATAAATAAATAGACAAAAAATAACCAAATAAATAAAATGAACCTCCTATACTTCTTTAGTTCACGTTCAGTGATAAATCTCAATGCTTTCTCCATGTCTTTGTGTTCCAGAAAGATACATCTCTGTCATGGCTCTGCAGGATTAATATTTTAAGCTTATTTGTTTCTATGGTAATATAAGGGGGACTGTTTTCCCACCTTTACTCAGATTCACAGATTTTTAGTCATAACAGAACTATTTAGTAGCTTCTCCTATTAAACGTGGCCCCCCAAAGACAATATTTATTCCTTCTATCACCCACTTAATCACTTGGCACATAATAGGTGTGCAAAAAGTATGCCCTACACAAATGAGTAAAGTGCCCGCAGTGATTCCAACGTGCTTGGTGTAATGTGTGCAGACAGATGGATGACTGGCTTGAACTGAGTCGTGGACAGAAGTTGTCTCAGGTTCCTTTCCTAGCAGCTTATAAAAATAAATAAATAAATAAATAAGAGTAAAGACCAAACCTGCAGGAATTAAACAGGACTGTCTAGCAGGTAGAACTGAATGCTGATCTTCCTTCCAAGCCATTTGTAAACATCATCCCTCTGTGTCTTTTTGTTTCCCTTCTGCTCAGATGCCCAGCCTACAGAAGGAGAGAGGGAAATATGGAACCAGATCAGCGCTGTCCTCCAGGATTCTGAGAGCATCCTCGCAGACCTGCAGGCTTACAAGGGCGCGGGGCCAGAGATCCGAGATGTATGCCAGTGATAACACTGAGCTGACAACACCCTCAGACGAGAAGGGAAACCCACACATGCACACACACCCAGCAAGATTAAGTAATAGCCCTAGTATTTCCTTGTGTACTAGGAAGAACAAGGAGGGTAATGTGGTTTTCACGAAGTATGAATGGCCCCTTTTATTCTAGTACATTAATCTGAGCACACGGCGCTGTAGACTGTGTAAAACATTAGCCATTCTCTTCTCAATCATACATTTGATAGCACAGGACTGACGTTTAAACAGTGATTCCTCAGCATATTACTTCATGTAAGGGAAACATACATTTAAAGTCTAGGACGACAGTTGAAATATAAGTCATGAGAAAAGAAAAAAAAAACAAAACTGTAAATCATGAGGTCTGGGTTTGCATGAATTTCTCAGCATTTTGTAATAATCTTGGCAGGTCCCACAGTATCACAAATACCAGCCGTAAACTAGGTTGCTCTAAGTAGCCTGCAGGTCTGCCATCTTGAAATGACTTTGAGCTTAAAAAAAGAAATCCCTGAAAAACAAAACAAAGAAGAAGATTGTCAGCGTGGCTTTTAAGACTTCATAATGCCTTAAAGGCAAGAAACTTCACACACCTTTTTTTGAAATAATTAGTTTTGTGGAAGCATCAACACATACACACACGTGCGCACATGAGCACATCTATACGCACTTACAGGCACACCCTACAGCCACTATCCCCATCTTTCTGGAAGAAAACTCCCAGACAAAACAACATTTCCAGGAATGTGACAGCCTCTTAAGAGGTGGTCTTTCTACTTAGGGATCGCCATTGATTTAGATATTGTAGGTCACAGAACAGAAGGCACGTAATACATATTATAGAGAAAGGAGGATGTCTACAGGATCTGCACTTCCTAATGAGCTCTGGCTCTACTTTAGTAGAATCAAAATGTGGTAGAGGAAGGCTGAATGGCTTCCAATAAGATTTGCAATTTTTTGCATCTAAAATAAGAGAAACAAGAGGACAGGATCTAATTGTAGGGTCATTTACATTATGTTCAAGGGCTAAAATCTCCATTCTAATTGTCTTGGAGGACAGTTCGGTGAACTGATGTCAGTTTATGAGCACAATAGTGAAGTCTATCAGGCATTGTATTTTCTTAAACTAAAATCCCTTCTCAATCTTAAGGCATTTTGATGTGGAGCTTATTGCTTCTTTTTAAACAGACAATTTTATCTTGATTTTGTAGGCGATTCAGAATCCCAACGACATTCAGCTTCAAGAAAAAGCTTGGAATGCAGTATGTCCTCTGGTTGTGAGGCTAAAGAGATTTTATGAATTTTCCATAAGGCTAGGTGAGTATGTGTTTGTAGTTTTCATCCCGCATATGAAGTTCTGTTACAGAGTTTGCTTAAGGAGCAGAAAGGGCTAGCTCAGTGCTTTGGGGAATGGCCCACATCCATCTGCAGTGTTTTAGGAGAGGCCATTTGTGGACAGAAACACCTGTCATTTTCATTTCTTTAAATTCATCTCAGAGTTCTCTGCCCTGCAGTTACCTGCACATTGAGCATGTCTCTACTGGTGGATGTCCTGTGGTCTTGTTCTCAGCTAACAGTTTTGTTGTGGGCTGATCACATTTCTAAATGACAGAGAAGTTGAAATGAACAGGTTACCTGCTAACCCCAAAATCTTGATTTGCTGGAGTCATGTGATAAATTTAATATAGTAAAATATGGGAAAAACAAACAATATTCTGCCCTTAAGCTTTAAAAACAACCTGTACGGGTACAGGATGGCTTTGCAGAAGCAAGAGTAAAGTCGAGTCTGGTTAACAATTGGCTCGATGTGACCACTTGTATGATCTAACCACTCCCCCAAGAGTAAAGCTGTCTGAGGTTTCATTAGTTAATACAGCTAGAACGAAGAAAGGGATAGTCATGTTTACTTTTGCTGTAAATGAATGTCACATTTTAAGAGTTAGAGAAATTGAAATACTTCACGGAATAATAGTCATGGTGTAGAGAGAACTTGAAGCTAAGACCCAAAGGGAATGGTTGAATGAACTAAAATAGTCTTTCAAGAAAAGAGAGCTTCTGGAGACTCTCAGTTAGCTTCTCCCTGTTTCCTCCTTCTCTGTTTCTTCAAAGTGTAAATCTAGACCCAGTGAACTGAAATCCTAAGGAGCCAGATTTTTAACAGAAGGACAAAGATCCACCTGTCAGAGCAGACCATGGTAGAACTGACTACCTCAGAAGGCAGTACATCCCCATAAATGGAAAAGGCAAGAGATGTCCTTGTAAAGATGCTATAAAAGACAATTAAGGACTGTAGCTCAGGTGCTAGCAGACTTGTCTGTAAAGAGCAGATAATAAATATTTTAGGCTTGTGGGCCATCCTGTCTTTGTTGCAGCCACCCAACACTTCCATTGTAGCATATTAGTAGCCAGAGTCAATACATTAAGGAATGGAAATAAAGTGGGGCTATGTGTTAATAAAACTTTATTTGTAAAAATTGACCGTGGGCCAGATTTGGCCTTTGTGCCATTGTTGGCCAACCCCCGCTGTAGAGGATTGATTAAATGAGTCAGTATTATTAGAAATATGTTGAAGGGAAAACGGGAGGGAATGTTTAGGGATAGACAAGAAGGAGTAATGAGACTGTTTCAAGGACAGTAATGGAGGTCGATATGGCAGTGGGTTGGCAGAAAAGTACCACACAGTCTCATGGACAGGATCCAAAAACTTGTGTCTGGTTTCCAAACAGTGGTCAGAGCTGGCACTATGGAACACTGAGAGTTGAGCAGAGCTCTGAGGGACATGGGCAAAACTGTGTGGCCCTGGGGGTCTTCCACAGGTAGGGGGGCAGCCTGTTCAGGCCTGATGGGCTCCTTCTCCTTTCTTCACATGTCGAACTGTACATGTCTATGGGAAAAGACATGGAGAAGAAAGACTCAAGCAGGTTATCTCTGAGAATGTCAACGGGGCCTAAGAACTGTGCTTCTAGAATGATCTCTGTGGGCTACCTCAGATATATATTTATCACTTTGACTTTCAGAGAAAGCTCTTCAGAGTTTATTAGAGTCTCTGACCTGTCCACCCTACACGCCAACCCAGCACCTGGAACGGGAGCAGGCCCTGGCAAAGGAGTTCGCGGAAATTCTCCATTTTACCCTGCGATTTGATGAGCTGAAGGTTAGACCACACACGCTAAGACAGTTTAACAGACTTGTCCTGAGGACCTACTGTGTGCCAGCACTCTGCTAATGCCGTGGGGCGGGGAATAGATGAGTACAATGTAGCTCCTTCCCTACAGAGACATAAAATGTGGTGAGAATTTGCCTTCCTTACAGTCAACGTGATGTAGGATGGCGGTTTGTGCATGGAAATTCAAAATCTGCCAAATTCGAGAAGAGGAAACCTTTTCAAAGTATCTGTGCTGATTGAGAACAAGTATTCTTTCCCTGCAATCTGGCTGATAGGAAAAGCAGGGCCTATATTAAAACAATGAGGCTCTGAGTATCTTTAACCAGAAGTTACTTTGATTATTGTATAACCAAGAGATGTCCTGGTATATTTACCGAGTCTAGAGTTTGGGCTCCTAATGCATATCCTCTCTGTGATGGGGAACGATGACCTTCTTTCTTCTCTTCTGAATTTCAGATGAGGAACCCAGCTATTCAGAACGACTTCAGCTACTACAGAAGGACAATAAGTCGCAACCGCATCAACAACATGCATGTGAGCCCCTGGGTCTCCTGGTCTGTACACCCATTCTCCACATCGTCCTTTGACTGCTGCATCAGGCAGGGCCCAGGGAAAACACAGCCTTCATCTGTAATTCCGTTTCCAGCAGACACTGTTTGGGGATTTTTGACCCTGTCTTTATCAATTGTGTCTTCTCTTCTTATTTTCATCAGCTAGACATTGAGAATGAAGTCAATAATGAGATGGCCAATCGAATGTCCCTCTTCTATGCAGAAGCCACGCCAATGCTGAAAACCCTTAGCAATGCCACCATGCACTTTGTCTCCGAAGTAAGTGAGGCTGAGCACTGAGGTGCTTTTTTTCTTAACTGCACAGGAAAGCTGCTAGCAGGGCTAATATACTTTTGTGTCTCCCATTTAGAACAAAACCCTGCCAATAGAGAACACGACAGACTGCCTCAGCACAATGACAAGTGTTTGTAAAGTCATGCTGGAAACGCCGTAAGTGAGATCAGAGGCAGATTCATGGTCTAGAGGTCACGCGGAGAGAGCTTGTTAATATGATGTTGTTGATGATGATGATATTGATGATGGTGGTGGTGGTGGTGGTGGTGGTGGTGGTGTTAACATTCGGGTCAGCACATTGACATTTACAGGTATATTATCTGAATTAATTTTATAAAGAACTCTGGGTGATAAATGTAATCAGCCCCATTGTATAGTTGAAGAACCTGAGGTTCAAACTGGTTAACCGACTTCCCAAAGGTTGAGTAGTTGTTAGACGGCAAAACCAGGACTCAAACCAAAGATGCTGTAGAAGATGGGGAAGGGCCAAATGGAAGGCTGCCTAAATGACTGGGTATTATTATTATTATTATTATTATTATTATTATAAGTATATTAGAGAAGAGATTTGGCAGAAGATTTAGAACGAAGAGCAGAAGGGGTAATATTGTTGCAAGAATGATAATGGATTATCAGACTTCAGTCCCTCTTCCCTTCTCTTTTTCTCCCTTCCCTACCCTTCCCTACCCTTCCCTTCTGACTCTGCCTCTCACAACAGTTTCGTTGTACTTAAACTAGCTGCTGGATTGTTGGAAGTGGCAAAGGTTGTTAATGGAGAGGCAGCGTGGTAATGAGGAA
Organism: Neomonachus schauinslandi; assembly: GCF_002201575.2. Taxonomy (NCBI): domain Eukaryota; kingdom Metazoa; phylum Chordata; class Mammalia; order Carnivora; family Phocidae; genus Neomonachus; species Neomonachus schauinslandi. The sequence continues at coordinate 12,359,277 of NC_058412.1, read as the reverse complement.
GTCCACGCCCAGAAGCCAGGGTTCCAGTTATCTGTTCAGCCACTTTTGTGCCTGTAGACAGGTGGTATGGCTTGCAGGGCCTTGTTTCCTTCTCCTATGAGTTTCCCATAATACCATCTATGCGGCAGAGGGCTTGGGAGGGCCAGAGACCTCAAAAGAGCCATATGAAATGTGATGCTCTGTTCAAATGTAATATGGTGTTAATTTCAAATATTTCACTTATACCAAAGTTAAGATTTATTCCAAGACAGAAATAGTAATCATCTTCATTGTGGGCCCAATTCATAATGAAATAGGTTAGTTAAGAAAGCCTCTAGAATTATCTTGAATTATCTGAATCATCAGGGACCCTGTCAAGGTAAGTGAACAAAATTCAAACTCCACAAATACTCCCAGCCCCAGTGAATGGCACATAATTTCTTTTACGTATCTTTGCCAATCCAATTCAATCTGCAGCCTGTGTCTTAACAAAGGAAGTTACTCTGACTGGAGACATGATAGCCGCTCTGTAGAAATGAGCCTGATTCTTTTTCTCCATAATGAAGCCATTATTCTCTATAATCTTGGACAGCCAGAGGGTCCTGCTATAAAATATTCAAGATTGATGGGTGGAGGGAGTGATGTACGTGACGAGCTGGCCCGCCGAAGGGCAGAAGAGAAGAGAATTTACTGCCCTCTAATTTACCTTATTTTCACACTGAAGTGCTGGTTGGATAGATTCAAGGAGAATTATCATCATGGGCTTCTTTAAGAGCATATTACCCTGGTTGTTGCAGGTCCGGGATTGTTCTTAAGATGATTGGAGGAGTCTAAAGTGGACAGAAATGGACGTGCTCCAGCAAGGAAGTTAACGCGGCTGCCATTTCTTCTCTCTTCCAGGGAGTACAGGAGTAGGTTCACAAGTGAAGAAACGCTGATGTTCTGCATGAGGGTGATGGTGGGGGTCATCATTCTCTATGACCACGTTCACCCCGTGGGAGCATTCTGCAAGACATCCAAGATTGATGTAAGAATAGTGATGAACTCTGCTTTCCAAATAAGAGCTCTCGTGAATGGTGCCAGACAGACCTTGATTTTCTCTCTCTCGCTCGCTCTCGCTCTCTCGCTCTCGCTCTCGCTCTCTCTCTCCTCCCTCCACTACTCAGAGGTGGGGATCTCTCCAAGATGCAAGCCCCACCCCATGGCAGCTATCCTCGTAGCAAGAAGTCCAATCTTTTTCATGTGCTTACAAGCAAAACATCCAATCAAAAACCATAGCAGGAGCTCAGAGACACTAATCCCCTCAGCCTGCAGAGAAGCTGAGCAGATGTGAATAGTCACTTAGTTGCAAACTGCCCCTTCAGTTTGGGTACCCAATGTGCCATATGAATATATAGATATTGATATGTCATATGTGTCTTAAAGTAAACAGCATTGGGAGATACTGGATTACGAGATTGTGATATGGTCAAATTTCAAACAACATTCCAACTTCCTCTCCTACCAACCCCACTGGTGGCTCTACCTGATGTCACTGAGATATGCTTGAGCCCCATTCCCTGCCCAGAGGACCCTCCCTTCTTTCTGATGGGTGGATTCCTTTAAACCATTCCACAAATGTCACCTCATTCAGGAACACATCTCCTGTACCCTGCATGGTCAGGACCTCCCTTCTCTGCTGGCTCCCAGAGCACTTACCATTTTGGATTTTCTGATTCCCTCACAGACTCCAAGTTTGTTTGTAAGGGCAGAGACTATGATCTGTATACCCAACATCTGCTCTACCGCCTAACACCATACACGACATAGAGCATGATGCTCAATAGATACTCCATAGTGTTTTTGCCGAATGAATGAATATAAGTGGAAAACTCATGATTTTGGTGTGCAAGAGACTTCTGTTGATTGTAGCATAAAGGACATCTCCTCTTAGTCCTCATCTGCAGCATCATCCCCATAGTGTATCCTGTGTGTTAATATAAAGCCTTTTAAGAGCACAATAGGCCCCTTTGGGATTCACTCTTTCTGACTGTGCTAAGTTTGGGGGGCACACCCTGTTCTCACTCATCTGCCCAGAAAAGCCTCTCTGATACTTTAGTGCTGTGCAGACAGAAAGTCTTCATGCCCAGAGGGACCACAAGTAGGAAGAGCGTTAAGGAAATTTATCAATTAAAGTGGAATTAGACTACTTATTTTGAAGGTCTGGCTTCCTAACACAGCTAGGCATGGTTCTTCATAGAGCCTTTATTATTATTTTTTATTTTTTAGTATGATTTTGTTATTTTCTGTCTACCAAGAAAAAAAGTATTTAGTATAAAAGAATTAGGAAAACGTAAGAAATCAAAATACAGAAAATTGAATGTATCTTTCTATAGTAACCTTACCATAGGCGATGACCATGGTCAATATGGCAGCATATCTACCTCCCTTCCTTTTATATGGATGTTTGTGTATATGCACGTGTGTGTGTGTGTGTGTGTGTGTTTACATAACAGATCAGCACCCTACTATAATTGTATTTTATTTGCATCACAGTATATCATGGAATTATTTTTGTACCAATGAACATTTTTACTATATTCTTTGTGAGGCTTTAACATTCTTATACTATGGATCAAATATAAGTAACTCTAATAACTCCATGAACATCATTTGAATGTGGATTGAGTTTATTGTTTGGTACCCACAGGACATTCTCATTGACCAGAGCCACTTGTTAACTTGTCACAGAGTCAACAATTAAAAACACACTGGGGACAACTATGGCTTGTATCCCTAACATTCTAAAAGCTTGTCCTTGCTGGTCATTTACTGAGTCTTTCTGTTGAGGCCATAATCATTATATAATGTTAAATCTAACCACTCATAGTCTTCATGAAATCTATTTGTTCCTCAGTCTCACTAGGAAAAGCTTGTTCATACTGAAGTGTGCATGTTTCTCTTAGAAAGTTTCAGGCTTACCGAATACAACACGTATTCAAGATGGGCCATTTCCTTTGACACCATAAAGGGGCGCCTTCAGATACCAGTCTGCTTCTAAGCCAGCAGTTATAGGCACTGGGTTTATATATCCTTTAAGTGTCATCAGCTGTGAAAAAACAAATATTGATTTGTGAAGCCCTGAGATGTGTGTCATTCGTAATATGCACTTACAAAGAACACACCCTGGAAACCCAGATGAGGGAGAAGCTTATTCTGCTTCAAGAAGAGACAGAGGGTGATGATGGAGGTGGATCTTGGAGAAGGGCTAGGATTTTCCCAAGTGGACAGAGGGGAGCGGGGGAGCCCTGGAGCAGTGAATTGTCAGAGCCACGTCACTGAGGCCCAGAAGGGTTGGGTCATTGAGAGAAGAGATGCCATTCTTGGGTGCCAGAAAGCCAGGCTCTCTGTGTTCCTGAGAGAATGTGGGCACTTATCAGAGAACCTTGGGGGTCTCTTCTACCACTAGACCATGAGCTCCACCGGGAAAGGGACCAAATCTCTACATCCCTGGGCTGGAGCCCATTCTTGGAAGTGAGCAGGCTCAGGATGGCACACACCTGGCATGTTTTAGGCTCTGCCTATCCTGCCTATCCAGCACCTCTGATGGACCATGACCTTCTTTCTTGATGAGCCTATAATGTGACCCTCAAATGACTCTCAACCCTGTGCTTCTGGCTACCTCCATCAATCTACCAGGGTCTATCAGGCCATAAGATAAAACTTCCTACACACCAGAAGTATACCCACAGAAAATATTTGAAAGAGACCATTATAAAAGAGGTCCTTGGTCTATCCAAATTCAATACAGAGCATGAACATCTGAGTTTAAAATGAGCGATTGTATTTTTTGCGGGAAGATACTTCTTTGTCAAAAAAAAAATTCTAGGATATGCATAATATAATGTGATCTATGTAAACCTAGTTTTCATAGACTTCCCAAATTATGAATAAATTATATTCCAAGGGCACAAAAAACTAAGAAACTTACCCAGGTTCATGCGGGTACTAAATAAGCAAGGATGGAGGAAACCAAAGCTGTCTACCCCCAAGTGGTTCATATTCTTTTTTCAAAAAAAGATTTTACTTGTTTATTTGACAGAGACACAGGGAGAGAGGGAACACAAGCAGAGGGAGAGGGAGAAGGCACCCCGCTGAGCAGGGAGCCCGATGTGGGGCTTGATCCCAGGACCTTGAGATCCTGACCCTGAGCTGAAGGCAGACGCTTAATGACTGAGCCACCCAGGTGCCCCAGTGATTCAAATTCTTAACCTCTGTCCTTCACCAGTCCCCTCTTAGGGAGCCAAGATAATTCAGGCACTAAAATCTCCAAGTTCTCCAAGATCTTCTGATAAATGCCAGCATGCTATTAGAAGCACAAAGAGGTGGTGGTTACTTCTACCTGATGAAGGTAACGAGGTGTGCAGAGGCCTCCTGGTTTTGGTGATCTTTAGCTCTGTCCTAAAAAAAAAAAAAAAAAAAAAAAAAAAACTGCCAGTCAAATAGCTAAAGGAGGAATATAGCATCCTGGAAAGAGGGATGGCATAAAATCATTGGGTTTGTAATTCATGCAGTCAGTGTCCACTGAGCAGCTACTGGGGGTGGGAGGTGGGGGATGGGGGTAGCCCTACGCTTGGCTCTGGAGCACAAGACAAGATCACAGTCTCAAGTCTTTGGCCCCAAATGGCAGACACATGAAATGTTCAACGGCAGTAGAGTATGAAAAGTGATACACAGCTTCTAGAAGTGCCCCGAAGAGCAACTCACTAACATGAAGGAGTAGGAAGGTCTGTTGGTCATTTCTGTATTTGATTTCTCTGGGCAGAAATAACACGATCTGATTAGGCACCGATGGTAGTATGAACGGATACTATCATGGACACAGTTGCTAGGCTATTAACAAAATGTTGTGCTTTCTCCTCCCAGATGAAAGGCTGCATAAAGGTTTTGAAGGAACAGGCCCCGGACAGTGTGGAGGGGCTACTGAATGCCCTCAGGTAAGCCTCAGCCCTGCGACCCTTCAGAGAGACTTCAAACTTAGATGCTGTTGGGGACCAGGCCCTAGAGCACCAGGCTTAACCCCGTGCATGTCTTCACACATTTAATCCTCCCAACAACCAGTTGAAGTCAGCACCATTTTTATCAGATGGAAGAAACTGAGATGTAGGGAAATGAAATAACTTGCCCAACGTCACACAGCACAGGACAGAGCTAGAACATGTCCCTGGGTCTGGGTGACCCCACAGGCCGTGGGCCTGACTCCAGGCTGCACTGCCTTGTGGTCAGTGGAGACTCATCAGAAGAAGCTTCCTGAGTCTCACTTGCCCCTTCACCTGCTGTATGTGAAAATTGTGGGTGGCTTTTGAAAACTCTCATGCTCAGGCTCCAACCCGACCGAATGAATTAGAGTCTCCAGGGTGGGGACACAGGCATCCACTCTGTGTTTGTTCTAAAGCTTCCTGGGTGACGTGCTCTACCCTGCCGGAGGCCCAAGTATTTGGAAGCTATGGCTCATTTCAGCTTCTCACCGCTAACAACTGATGCCCAGGCAGCCTCTCTTCCAAGGATACACGTGCTTAATACACTCCAGAGAAGGGATTCTTATTTTTCAGCCGTGACACATGTACAGGAATTTGTTAAGTCATACTACCACGTAAATCATTCCACTGCTGGATTGCAATCTGGAAGGTTTATGGTCCTTGCTCTCTTATTCATCTTTGATTTTCCCGAGTCCCACTCACTGTTGTGCATGCAGTAAGTGTTCAATAAGTGTAAGTGGACTGGATCAATAATCTTCTATCTGTGTACAATGCTCATGTCTTATACTCCATTCCCGAGTATGTTGTCTCATTTAATTATCACAACTCAAGAGAGGGAAGGTGATCTATTATCCCCATTTAAAAAATGAAGAAACAGCCACACATTTAATGAATAAAACTGAGGTTGATGCTGTTTTGTGGAGCTGCTAGGTCATCATTCTTCAGAACAGATGTAGCATTAACAGAGTAGCCTTCCAGATTCCGTGCGTGAACCAAGCTTTTCTCCATTGGTGCCCATTTCCCAGCAGGCTGGCTTCCCATACGCAGTAAGACTCTGGTGCCTGAATTTTTTTTTTTTAACTTTCCAGCCTCATTTAATTGAGCAAGGCTTTGTGAAGAGCAGGGCACTGGGCTGAGCAGTGAGTCCCATCTGAGTGTTGGCATCTGTGGTTTCTTATAGGTATTGTGGTGAATGGCTTTTGGGGCAGACAGACTTGGGTCCAAATCAGAAGCCACAGATCCCTCACGAATCACACCCGTTGGCAGATTTGTGGTCTGAAATGGGTCATTTCACCTCTCTGATTCTCAGTTTCACCTGTAAAATGGAGGCGGGAACCTCTTCCGCAAAGAGTTAGTGTGGGTGAAATGAGGACTTACACGAGTGTCCAGGACCTGGCAAGGTTTGATGACATGATAATTCCCCTTTCCTTCCTTTCATACACGGTGCCTGAGCCAGGTTCATGGTGAGGCTGCAGACTGCGCTGCTCCTTATTTTGGTTTGTTTGCCTGCCTTTGCGCCCCCTTGTGGTGGCAATGAGCATAAGCCTCCCCAGGAAAGTAGAAAACCATCGGCGTTGAAGTTTTGGGGGAATGTCGGGATGCAGATCCACATTCTGAAATTTGTAACTCAGCAGGGGGAGCCTAGATGGTTGAGATGCTGCACTCCTTCACGTGAGGTTGACCTCCCCGGAAAATGTGATGGCTTCTGTCTCCTCTGTATATTTATTTGATTAGATTAAAGGTCTACTTGTTGAATAACCACACTACAAAATTCCTTTAGGAAAGAGAATCAAATACTAAATCCATCCGAGAATACACTGGGCATGAAGTGTGGTTATTTGTGTAAGGAACGAGCCCGAGTTTGATTTCTAGATAGCCATTGTGTCTCTCAAGGTAAAGAAGGGCTGAGAGTCATCATGGAGTTTTGGCAGAGCACTGCTTACACGCTGACCCCCATTGCTCTCTCTCCATCCAGGTTCACTACCAAGCACTTGAATGATGAATCAACTTCCAAACAGATTCGAGCAATGCTTCAGTAGGAGCTCTGCTCAAAGAAGAGGATCTATGTACTGACCTCAGAAGATGTATATGTTTACATAATTTAATACAGATTGATGTTAATACTTGTGTATTTACATAACCGTTTCCTTCTTGTCACTGAAATATATGGACTTTAACTTGTATCTTGACTGACTCAACCCAGCAGAGCATAAATTGACTTGAGAGCCTAACCTTTGATGTCTGAAACAAAACCCTCTTCTCCAAAGCCAAAATTTGGAGATGTTGATCTTTACTACTGGAGTCCTTTAACTACACCTGTAACAATCCAAAATTCCCAATAGTTTGTGGTAGCGTTTTAATTCTAGATGTGTAATCTCTCTGGGAAGTTTACTTATAGAAACACGAAGTATTTGATTTCCTGTGCCGGCTTGGCTACAAGAAACACAACCGTTATCCTGACAGAGGGAGAGAGGAATCCAAGAAAAGAAAAATGCATGTGAAGACACAAACTCAAGTATTTGGAATTCAGCACGCCCCTCACCTCTCTTCCCTCAGACTGCAAACCACATGTGCAGCTTTTTTGTTTGCACGTTATTTTATTTAGTGACATATTCCCCTTCTCTCTGGATTTATATCCCTCTAATGTTCCCTTTTGATTCTGCAAGAGGAAAATCACCTGCGCTTGAATCCATTTGTAAGAAAGAAGTGAGAATAGATAGATGTGCTGTCATAGCTGAGCTGTGAAGGTGGTTGTCTTGGAAGTGGGGGACAGGCTGGGAGGAAGGACACACAGGCAACGGGACAGTCCTCTCTCCACTTCAACCCTCTGGCTTTGGGTAATTTTACTGACACTCCAGGTATCTGTGGGGTCCTGGGTGCCCAGCAGCCCTCCTGAAATGGGCCCTGCCCTTTGTGGGCTGATCATGTGGTGACAGAGGTCTCGGGTACTTCACTAATTTCCAGAAAACTGGGGACTCCAGAGGGGGGAAATGCTACATTTTCCAGTTCCCTAGTATTTAAAAGGTAGCTCCTCCCTGACCACATGGCTAGCTTGCTGCAATGTGTACAACTTTGGTCTGAGTACATGGATTTAGTCCTAGCCTTATTGATCCACTATGTGGTCTTTGGAAATGCACTTAAGCTCTTTGTGTCTCACTTTCTTCATCTATAAAATGGGCAATTAGAACAGACGATCTCCAAGAGCCCTACAAGGCAACGAGCCAATAAAATGGCTGACTCTTACATGCTTCCTTAGGAAATAGAGTCCAGGAATCATCACCCCACCTTGTCTTGAAGATAGGACCAGGCCTAGAGTCATTCTGTCTGCAGATCGGAGCTTATAATGGAACCTTAAAATTCTCCTATTCCAACGTCCAGTGGAGAAATGTGACGAGGGTGAAGTCAAACAGGATCAACCCCCATGTAGGACTGGAGCCCAGGATCCCTCACTCTTGACTCTTTCTCTCTTCACCATGTGGCCTATGCATACATACTATGGGATGAGATTGGACACTTTTAAGTCAATCTTCAGTCTGGCTTATTTTATTACTTGCCTATTTCTGACAGAAGGAAAGGGTTGCCCAGTGATTGATAATCCCAGAAGTTGGGCCTGGGTACATTAGGGTGTCATTCACCATGTCCCAAGGAACGAGCCGTCAGACACAATTGATTTCCAGACTTTCGTATCCAGCTGGCATTCTCTCGAGTCCTCCAAGAAAGGGGAAAGATACTTTTGTTTTGTTTTATTTTTAACAACAGCAACAAAAAATCCAGTCAAGTGACAGAACAGATTCTCTGGTTTATATCTAAATGTCAGTCAACAGAGAGAAAAAGTCCCTTTTCCTTAGAACTTTTCAAGCTGAACAAGTACAGCTCCTTGGATTGGGGCGGGGGGGTGGTTCCTCTCATCAGGACAGGAATGCACTTAGATGGCCTTCATGGCCTTTTCAAACCTAGGGATTTTAACACCTTGGAAGAAGCCAGGAAATGGGGTAACAACGGGTGAGAAAATTCATTGACTGTTCAGCTTAAGAAATGTTCTATTTGACAGCCTCACGTCATCTTTGGGCAGCAACTGTCAAGACAAGAATTATAGAGGCACTCAATATTTATCATCATTGGGTCCATTTGTTCCCTTTATTGGGTGAGGAGCTTAAGTCTTGGAGAGAGGAAAGGACTTGCAGAGGAAATCGTTGAGCACATTTATAATTTTTAATTAGACTTTTATCAAATGGGACCAAACATACAGGAGGCGCTGCTGGCCTGCCCCAATATAGCCAGGCCACCTTGTTTCAAAGCTAATATCCACCTGTCCATGGATTTTCAAAAGCCCAGTTACCTCTGATGATCAGGAGGACAAGTTAATTGAATGTCTGTGATCACTAACAGGTAATGGATATTGGGTCCACTCCTGAGCTACTGTGGGAGACAAATTCTTTTAACAGACTGTCCTCCAGGCATCAGGAGTCCATGAAAAGTCATGTTTTCTTTTCCTGTGTGCGCTGCATGTGTTTAAGACCCGTGGGTGGTTTGGGGGAAAGTGCTAGCCACAGTACCCATGTCGATGTTAACTATATTTCATATTTGATGTTTCATAGTTTTCAAATAAACAGTGTTTTCCATTACTCAGATATTTATTTGGGGGCAGACAACAGGTGAAAATTACATTTCTCAGATTCGCTGCTACTTTGGCACCATGACTTTGTTCTCAGAAGTTTTTCATGCATCACTAAGAGCTGCTAATGAAAGCAAGTGGCAGTGAGTGTTTTGAATTGTGGTAGCCCATTAGGGCTGGAGTATTTATTAACAACCAGAAGGAAAGTCTTGATAGTAATCTCTTAATTGTTAGTTAACTCATGCTTCATCATTTGCTTCTAGTCATCATCATTGTATCAAGACATTAATGGTAAACTGAGGTTTTTGATACATCATCACATTTAAGTTACAAAAAAGTAATAATCATGCTTCCTCAAAAGAAAAACAAAGCCTACCCAATCTTGGAATCCAATTGTACAAGTAGAATTCAGAGAATTCTCATTCAGTCTTGTATCCAAACAGCTACAAATTTTTCTAGACATTAATAATAAACAGTGGAATTTTATCTTAAAGACATTTTGGAACCTAACTTCCCCATTACATCTATAAAAGCTGTTGCATACACAAAGCTGTTTTAAAGTTGTCATATGTTGTTTGCTAAAGTCATTGTAATTTTTTTTTTGCCTGCTTTGCCTCTTTTTGTACAGAAGTTTTGAGTGTGAAATGAAAATTAAAGTTTGTTACATATATTTAAAAATATACCTCTATTTTATATGATGTTCAGTGCTGAGTGGGTGATGAGCACATGATCATAGGTATTTGCTAAACATCGATATTTGCTAAACACCCTCTCTGGGGACCAGCAAATCACACCATCTGCCTTCCACCTCTCTTTATATACAACATAAAATACGCAAAATATTCTGCTCTTGGTACCAGCTATATTTTATTAATTGCAGCATAGATTTTTCATTATTTAAAAAGGTATAGAATAGGGGCACCTGGGTGGCTCAGTCGTTGAGCGTCTGCCTTCGGCTCAGGTCATGATCCCAGGTTCCTGGGATCGAGCCCCGCATCGGGCTCCCTGCTCGGCGGGAAGCCTGCTTCTCCCTCTCCCACTCCCCGTGCTTGTGTTCCCTCTCTCGCTGTGTCTCTCTCTGTCAAATAAATAAATAAAATCTTTAAAAAAATAAAAAAAATAAAAAGGTATAGAATAAAAAGAGGCATGATTGATATCTAGAGATGCATGAGACCTACTTGTCCAAGGATGCTAAGGAACATGCATTCTATCTTTTGAGTGTAGTAGCCCTTTATGGATTCAACAAAGTCAGCCATTAACTTATTCTATATATGTACATTTTTCAGTCAACTTAAGCTTTAAAGCAATTCTTTTAAAAATTGAATATTGAAATTGTCTTAGAGTATCCTTGCATATTTTAAGCTTTTCACCTGAGACCTAATTGTGTGTGCTATCAATGGGTCAGAGTCCCCAAAAGAGAGCTTCTCTATACAAAAGACAAAGGTACAATAATTATATCTATTTGAGACTCAAAGGGAAATGAGTAGGAATGGGAAATTTTCTGTAAATTGACACATTGATAAATTATAAATGGACACAAACTGGAAGGACAGAGAAGAGAAGGGACCAAGAGAGGAAGAGAAAGACCCTAGTTAAATGAGTGTTGAAAGTCAAGAGACATGAAAAAATGAGTGTATGTGTGGTTGTCAAGAGGAATACAGCTAGTGAGGAATACCCTTCATGCCAGCCAAAAAGTTGGTTGTTAATCGGGGCTCTCTGGAAGGATGGAGATGAGGAGTTTAGCTGGCCACATTCATGAAACCTGGTGAACAGTGAATATATGTAATCTGTATTCAAACTGACTTCATACTCCGGGGTATCATTGAGTAGATAGAATTTCTAGGCAAACATTTGCTGCTTGAAACGTCTGTACTATATTTAGTCATCACAACTTAAGTGATTAAATAATACTAAATAATATGTACTTATACTTTTTATATAATTTACTTGTACTATCCATATTCATTAATACATTATTCCATCCAATGCCAAAATCCTGGTCTCTAATCGTAAAAACAAAACAAAAAACGAAGAAACAAAGCCTTGCTGATCACACCCTCATATACCTTTTATACAGTGATAAAGAGAGGTCTTGACTGTTCTATCTCTTCAGCTCAAAGACTACAAAGAAGGGAGTTTTTCTGCTCTGGTCACATCAAGTTACAAATTCCATAAAAATACCTTTTGAAATTGTGGTAAGTAGGATTTTAGATAAATCTCAGAATTTTTTGTAGAGTCATTTAAGTTGCGAGATCTTGTAAACTCATTTGAGAAAGTCTTTTCCCTATGAAATCTTCCTGTTTTCCCCACAAATTGCATATTTCTAGTTTCTTCTCTCTGCCTGCACTTACTGTTCATTTTTTCATTGTCCTTGTTTGCCCCATGACAGGCTTTGTTTCAAGTCAGGAGTTATATTTTATTAGCCATTCTTACAATGTTGTGACTTGAGGACCAGTGGTTTTAAAAGGCTCCTTCCACATTGAAAAAGCCTGTCTCCAGAAAATATTAAAAGAACTTGGAGGAAATTATAAAATTATTTTCTTCAAAATGTCAATATGTATGATTTTCCTTCCTTTGGTGTAAGAGAAATAATGCAATAATATATATACCCTGTGGGGAAAGGTATAAAGGTGATAGTGTTATATGTGAATGCGGGTGGGGAAGCTAAAAGTATAGGGAGCTCTAGGCTGAACCAGGTGAATATTAACTACCTTCGTGTGCCATGGGCATTTCCACTCCTATGATATAGTCATTAATGCACCCCCTCTTCTTCCTTGCCTATCTGAAGTTTACCTAGACATCAAGGCCTGGGTCATACTCTACCTCTTCCAGAAGCTTTTCCTAACCACCCCAATTCATGCTAATCTTCCCTGTTCTTGGTCTCTAATGCATTTAATTTATTTGATGCTAAATATAGGGCATGGAACAGCACTTTATATGTTTGTTTCTTACAGTAGATGTGAAGTCTGTAAGGGAAGAGAATGTGTCCCTTATAGGGTCAAGCTCAATGTAAGCCGACAGCCAATGGAAGCTGCCTGCAAAGGGGAAACTTCAGGGTTCTGACACCCGAATGCACTGAAATGAAACCTGGAGAATTAATTTCTATAACTCACAACTATCCACAGTAACAAAGTATCTGCTCCCTTGGCTGGTCAACTTTTTCCTGGAGGAAATACTTACCTACCTGCCAGGATATTTTTAACATCTGTGGACACAGCTTGCAGCTTGCAGCTGATATGCCAGGAATCCAGCTGAGAAATCAGGCTGTTGTCTTGATCAAAAGTCAGAGTCAGTTAGTCCTGGCAAGGGCAGGCATACTATCAGATGAAGTCTAACTTGGTCTGGGGCAAGGCTGCTTCAGAGAACTGAGCTTGAGGCAAAGGCAAAAGGGCAATAAAAGCCAGTTTCCAGTAACTAGACAAATCAATTCAGCACCTTGGATAGCAATCTAGGCATGTTGTCCTAACAGTCCATAGCCATTTATCCTGGAATCTGTAAGTCCTATTACTTGGTTCCACTTTGTCTCTAAAACTCTGATTATCAAAGATAATATGTTCATTAGAAAATTTAAGTTGCTAAGTAGCTGGGAAAGCATTTTTCTATGTCCTGAGACTTCTGAATATCACATAAGATGGGCAGAAAATAGTTTTGGAAAGGTGCCAGTATCATCTTGGGTTTTCATATTCATAGTTTTAGACTCAAGCTAAACTCATAAGAATGACTCTTCTTTCTTCTTTACCCTAACTCCTTCAGCTAATCATTAAGTCCTAACAAATATCTTTTCTAAAGAGGTCTCAAAATCAACTTCTCCCAGTTCATTTTGCTTTATTTCCTCTATGCTTCACCATTTTTTCTTAGAAGACCATCCAGCCCTTACTCTTCCTCCTGCCCACTCTCTATACAGCCAACACCATCTTCCTGTGACATATATCTGAGCATGCCTGTGTCATACGATTGCCTTTAGCAAGTTTCCTGAAATATGTTCCCAGAGATGTTAATTGATGTTCCATCAAAAAAAAATTTTTTTCAGCTTTCAAGTTCTTTTGAAACAAGGTTAAACATTATTTTTTAAAAAAATTTTATTTATTTATTTGAGAGAGAGAGCACGAGCAGGGTGAGTGGCAGAGGGAGAGGGAGAAGCAGACTCCCCCCTGAGCAGGGAGCCTGATGTAGGGCTCGATCCTGGGACTCCAGGATCATGACCTGAGCCAAAGGTAGATGCTTAAGCAACTGAGCCAACCAGGCACCCCAAACACATTATTTTTTAATACCAAATTTTTTTATTCATTGTACATCTCCACAGGAAGGTAGAGCATATTCTGCATGGAAATCAGCTTGTTGATTTCTACACACACACACACACACACACACACACACACACACACACTAGCTTGTTGGAATTTTATTAAGATTTCCTTGAATCTACATATCAATTTGAGAAGAATGGACATCTTAACAATATTGAGTCTTCTGATCTGTGAATATAGTAAATCTCCCCCATTTGTTTAGGACTTCTTTGATTTCATAAGATTTTTTACATAAACTATCTGTGAGTAAAGATAGCTTTACTTTTTCTTTCTCAATATGAATCCTATTTATTTCTTCTCCTTTCCCTATTACACCAACTAACCTCTGGCACAATGTTGAACAAAAGTAGTAAGAATGGACATTCCTACCTAGTTCCTGATCTTAAGGGGAAGCATCTAGTCTTTCATCATTATAAGTGTTGTTAGTTTTAGGCTATACGTAGATGTGATTTATCAGATTGAGACTCTCTCTCTTATTTTGCTGAGAACTTTTATCAAAAACACATGTTGGACAAAAACATTAATTCAAGGGATATGTGCACCCTATGTTTATAGCAGCATTATTTACAATAGCCAAATTATGGAAGTAGCTTGTGTCCATTGACTGATGAATGGATAAAGAAGATGTGGTATATATATAGAATGGAATATTACTCAGCCATAAAAATGATTAAATCTTGCCATTTTCAATGACATGGATTGGGCTAGAAAATATAATGCTAAACAAATAAGTTAGAGAAAAACAAATACCATATGATTTCAGTCTTATGTGCAATTTAAGTAACAAAACAAGCCAAGGGAAAGAGAGAGAGAGAAACCAAGAAACAGACTTTTAACTATACAGAACAAACTGGTGGTTACCAGAGGGGAGGTGGGTAGGGGGATGGGTGAAATAGATGGGGATTAAGGAGTGCACCTGTAGGGATGAGCCCCAGGTGATGTGTGGAATTGTTGAATCACTATATGGTACAACAGAAACTAATATAACACTGTGTGTTAGCTATACTGGAATTTAAATCAATCAATCACACAACAAAAGTACTAGACTCTCAGAAATATAGCATCTACAACATACAACATATAGTAAATTTAGGTGACATGCAGAGAATCAGGGAACATTTATCTGTACAATAGAAACATATCCATAAATATCAGTGATGATAAAATTAGCAGACAAAAACTTTTAAAAAGCTATTATTAATATCTTTAAGGAGTTAAAAAAGAATACATGTTGGATTTTGGCAAATGCTTTCTCTGAATCTATTAAGATAATCACATCTTTTTTTTTTTTTAGTCTATTAATATGGTGAATTATATTGATTTTTGAATGTTAAGCCAACTTTGCATTGCTGAGATAAACTCTACTTATTCATGATTTTTTGTCCTTTTTACACATTTTTTATTTGACTTTTTAAAACTTTGTTGAGAATTTTCGCACCTATGTTCATAGGGATATTAGCTTTTAGTTTCCTTTTCTTGTAATGATTTCACGTGATTTTAGTATCAGAATAATTCTGGCTTCATAGAATGTGTTAGGAAAGTCTTTCCTCCTCTTCAATTTTTGGAAGAATTTGGACAGAATTCACCCTTCACTAAACTCCTTGACCTAATTCTTTCCCAGTCTTCTTGTATTAACTTAAAGATCACTTCCTTTTGAAGCCCCATCTCCAATCCTTAGATTTTTGCATCTTCCCTAGATATATGTTGCCATAACCCACTATATTTCTTCTTTCATAACACATATTATATTTATAATTGCTTTATTACCATTAAGTTTTTGGCCAGCTATAAGCTTCATCAAGTCAAAGTCCTTCTCCATCTTGCTCACCATTCTATCACAATTGCCTAGTAATACATAGCCCATAGTAGACCTAGACAACTTCCTTGTTAAGTAAATTAATTTTTTAACCAAATGCTCATTTAAGTATCTAATAAGAAGATTATATTTTTTTCCTGTGAGGTAAAATGTGGTCAAGAATAATATTGACAAATTTCTTAATATTGTACCATCCTTAAATACTGGGATAAATTCTACGTAGTCATACTGTATACTTTTTTATAATGTAGTATCATAAATAGCTGGCTTCTCTTTGGTTTAGTTTTATTTAGTATTTTTCTAAATAATAACAGCAATATTAGGGATATCACTAGTGATTTTAGTCTGTTTTGTGTGTACATGTATAAGTATGGACGTACATGATCCTTATTATAGAATTTATGCTAGCTTCTTTAAAAGAATCAGATTTACTTATTTTTTCTATCAACTCTAGAATTAAAAAATATGTAAAGACATATGTGTTGTTTGAAGACCTGAAACAAATTACTTAAGAGACTATTTCAACTGATATTTATAGGGTGGCATTCTCAGTCAGTATTACTGATTTCTTCCATATTTGGGAGCCTTGTTCATGTACTATTTACATTTCTTTTGATTTTAGTAGTTTATATATTCACAGAAAGTGATATATTTTATCCATATTTAAAATTATTTAACAAAAACTTTTATAAATTATTCATTGTTTCACTATTTTCTCTTTATCTGTAGTTACATATACTTCCTTGGAACTAGCATTTTTGAGTTTGTGTTTCTTCCTTTTTTGCCTTGATTAGAAAAACACATGCTTGGGGCACCTGGGTGGCTCAGTTGGTTGAGCGACTGCCTTCGGCTCAGGTCATGATCCCGGGGTCCCGGGATCGAGTCCCGCATCGGGCTCCCTGCTCGGCAGGGAGTCTGCTTCTCCCTCTGACCCTCCTCCCTCTCATGCTGTCTCTCATTCTCGCTCTCAAATAAATAAAAAAAAAAAAAGAAAAAAGAAAAACACATGCTTTATTTATTGTATGCATGTATGTGTGTGCTGTAAGAACTAGCTGTTGAGTGGCAGTGCATGGCTTAAAAGAGGGAGGTGAGCTCAAATTCAGACAGCAGCCTGGGTTTCCATTCAGGTCCCATGACTTACTAAATGTGTAATCTTGGGCAACTTTGTGCCTCAGTTTTACCATCTGTGAAATGATACTAATTATTAAAAAATAACAAGGGGCCTTGCATATGGTAACAGATCAGTAATTGTTAGTTACAACTATTAATGTCTACTGCAGTAATTTTTATCTTCATTATTTCCTGCTTTCCTGGTGAAACTTTTTTATCTTCGTTCACTAAATTTTAAATTTATATTTTATAATGGTCTCATGTGGAACACTTAGTGTTTTTTTTCTTTGTGCATGGAAAAACTCAGGAAATGGATTTTTCTGTGGCAACACCTTAGCTGCTTCTCGTTATTGTTTTTACTAAGCTGTTTTATACTCTGGGTATAATTTTCAATCCATTAAATGTTATTTAGGAGTGATCTTCAATATCCAAGTAGTTGAGGATTTTGTTGGGTTTTGTACTCTAATTTTGTCATTAATATTAGTATTATTGTATCATGATCAGAATGTTTAATCTCTGCTACTGGTACCGTTTTGGAATTCATCAATGTTTTCTTTATAGCCTAATCTTGGTTCAAATTCCTCCCCAAAACACAGCCCAATACCAGGACTTAAACACAGGCAGTTTATTGAGGAGATGAACCAGACAGAAGGAACAAGGGAACAGAGAGAAGGAAACAAGAAAAGAGGGGCACCTAACACCAGATGCCTTGTTGAACAAGTTACATTATGTGGCAACTGGGGTCCAGTCCTCTCAAAACCCTCTAAGAAACTGCACAGGAAACTTCTAAGTATTCTGTTATTGAAGGGCTGGATGCTGGAGCATTCATTCACAGTTTCCCTGCCTCTATTAGTTGAGCTTTATCCCTGAGCGGTACCTGTACATGAGTTGAGCAAGCTTCCTTGACTTCAGAGAAAGTGAGAAACAAAAATGTGAGGAGAGAGAGTTCCACCCCTGAGCAGACCACTGGCAACGTGCATGAGAACTGTGCACCTATCATAGTCAGCTGTCTCTGACATCACGGGGTAGACCTACGGGGTCAGGTGTGGGGACCCATATTGTATATTACTCACAAAATCATCTCCATTTGTAAAGTGTGCTAACAATAAGGGTATATTTTGAGGTATGGTCTCCAGTCTTGGCTTCTAAATTTGCATAAAGAAGAAGCTCAATACTTCACAAGGCAGACGATACTATTTAATGATATATGAGAGTATTACCATTCCAAAAGAAATAGAGATACAGCTCTATATCATCTTCTGACTTAACAAATGGTAAATAATTGCTCATATGTATTTGATGAAGATTTTCTTTATGTTAAACTGGAACTTGAAGAGTAAATAATTCCCTAGTACTCATTAAGAATAGATAGAATAGATACATTCTAAAGTCATTAGCATTAGTAATTTCCTGAAAATGTATTTTTTCTTATTATTACAAATAGTAACACAAACCTTATAGAGTGACTTCTTATTAAGTAAAATAAGAAATATTTGTAATATTATATGAAAGGAGAGGAAAACTCGATTGCCTCTCCTTAATTAAGAGACTTGTAATTTTTTATTTGATTTCAATATAAGTTGTTATTGCACCCTATAATACTTCTAAAAAACCATTCCCAAAGGATTTTGGATAGTCCCATAATATGATAAAGTCAGCATAAAATTAATTGTGGCAAGTAAAGAACATATACTTACAAAAACAGAAAGAAGAGCTAAGTAGGGTATATAAAGAACAGCTAAAAATATTTAGGACAGATGATGGATTAACACTGCTACTGGTAATTGGGGATCTTATGTAACATAAGATGTTACAGATGGTAGGAATTACAGATATGAAAGGTCTCACTCTGACAGACTTTGCCAGTGTTTTTAATAAATGTTCCATTCTAGCCTTAGACTGAGTTGGGTTGTTTGAGAAGCAGCCATGCATGGCATGTTGACTTAAACTACCTGTTATTAACTCATTTTGTAGCCTCAAGATAGCTAGACTGTACCTATAGAATTATAGTTTCCCTTACCGAATTTTTTTCAGAGGGTTGTCAAATCAGCATCTCTGAATTCCTGAGGTGATAGGCAAGATCATTGACCCAGGGATAAAGGGAGGAAATTCTATGTGAAAACCTTTTTCATCTCTTCTCTGAACTAATTTTTTTTTCATTTTTCAGTTACCAAATTACTTATACTGAGTATAAGACCATGTACTAATTGCCAAAAACATAATTATGAAAGTCAGAGAATTCACATTCTAATGAAGGGAAGCATAAAAAATATGATTCCATTCGGTAATTACTATAGTAGAAATAAATACAAAATCACATCATAAGAAGAACATGGGAAATCTAACCTAGCCTGGTCAGCTTGAGGGAACGTCAAGGAGGTCATCCTGGTTATAGCAGCTAGCTGAACTTTGAGGACTGGAGGGAGACCTCCAAGGGGACAAGGACAAGAGGGTGATTCTATCAGATAGAATTGACAGCATGTGGCAAGAGAACATGACGCCATCGGGGAATTCATGTGGCTGGAGTATATAGGTTTTTTCTTCTGGGGGTATAAAAGGTGAGAGTTCAATGGGAGGTGAGGCTGAACAAGAAGGCAGAAATATATGAGGGTGATAGGAAGATATGGAAAGATTTTAAACTGTGAACTGACATGGCTGAAATTATGCCTTCCAGAGATTTATTTTGATGACTCTATGGGAGGATGACTTGGAAAATACGAACTGAAGAGAGGGAATGGGAGATGGACCAGTAATTAGTAATGAGGATACAAATAAGTATAAATGCTTACAGATAGCACTTACCAGGAGGTAAACCTAGAAGGTGAATTATGCATATTAACCTTTCTATGTGATCCCTACTATTTTAAAACCCCAATTTTTACAGAGAAGAAAACTGAGGCACAAAGATATCAAGTAAATGCTCCAAGCTCTCAGAGCTGTAATTAGCAGGTCCAGAATTCTAAACCAGGCAGCTGAGCTCCAGAACTCATGCTCTCAATCACTGTGCTTTATTTAGCAAGGTGAATTTTCATGGGCACTCGATACAAGTAGGCCACGTGTTAAGCACTCAGTGTAGCTTCCTCCAGTTACTCTTCACAACAATGGCGCTGGTAGGTAATAGTTTTAAACATGTTTGCCTAAAAAAATCCCTTTGCTTAAACAAAAGCTTGCCTAGAATACCAGCAGGTGAAACACAGACAAGCAGAGCTGGCTGAAGTGGCAGGGATGATGGATCTGGATACCTACCTGTTCAATGCCCAATATCCATGGAACACTGAAGACCAAAGATATTGAACTCCACATTTTAGAAACTACTTGTCCAGAAGTTATGGGAGCTTCCCAGGAGCTCTGAGGTTCTAATTCCCTATAGAACGAGAAGATAAGTGATGTGAAGATGGCATTATGAGAGTCATCTCCCTAGGGCCCATGATGTATAAACTGAGGCTAGAAACATAGGTCATATTTTGAATAGGAGTGTCTGCACAGCTAAAATGTACAAAGGTTTAAAGGTCACAGTGTCCCCCAGTAAGCCAGGCTCGGTGACAAATCACCTGGTGTCAATGGGAAGTGAGGAACTGGGTCACATCACTGCTCTCCAAACCACCAGTTCTCCATGGCTCCCATTACACATTTCCTGGGGTTCTCCTCAACGTGCTAGTTTTTGGCAGCTGTTATGGCCTTAAGAAACCTCAAAGTTGAATCTCAGGGCTTGGGGACTCCACAGCCTAGGGACTGATACGTCACAGAGTAAGGGAAATGACAGCTTCAGGAAGTGGTAATGAGATATGAATGGAGGGTCCAGGAATGAAGACTTCAATCAATCTCTGATCATTCAAAGACTGGATCTAGGATAACTCTGGAGGTATAAACAACTATCACCTCAAAGGACAGATTTGTGTAGAGGGACAAAGGAATCCTTTACCAAGTGGATCTGGCCACACTGGCTGGTTCACATAACACACATCACAGTGCTGGAATCCTGCCTACTGTTGGGGTCCTGAGGCTGGCCCACTTTCCTGCAGAAGGCAGGGTTAATTAATTCCTCTCAGCAAGCCCTGGGCTGGGGCTTGAATCGGTTAATGAAATTTCTAAACTCGCTTTGCAATCTATGAAGGATGATTGCCATGCGGTAGCGGAAGAGACAGACATCCAATCGTCCTCATTCTTTCACGCCTGGCTCAACCTAACACAGTCTTTGGCATCTACGCTGGGCAATTCATCCAAACATGTCAGATAATATCTATAAAGCCCCCATTACAGCAATACCCTTCTAGAAGATATATTTTGTCCTTAGTAAAAGGCAAGTGCTTCTGGCACTGGGTGTTTCTTCCTCTGAGTGTCCAATGTGTGCTGGAGGAGATGATTACTGTGCATGCAGAAAGGTTTACTGAGTTCCATCCCTTGTCTTGGATCCTTCCAGCTCTGACATTTGATACTATGCATGTCCTATCAGACTATAGTGAGGGCACTGAATGAACAGATGAACAAAACAAAGACAGAATGTTATTTTTTCTTGACTATTTTTATTTTCAGGGTTTCATTTGTAAACTACAGAGCTTACCATATTTATTTAACTTAATCTATCAGAATGACACTTACTTCATTAAATTAAGAAATTTTAATTAACTAATGAAGATTTCATTGTCTACTCTTTTATGTTCATATTAGGGTAGGTCATTTTGATGACAATTTTTATAGCTATAATTAAATATTTCTAATAGATTTAGTTAAATTTGCAAATAATAAGGCATATTTCATCTTTATTTTATTATTCATGACAGATCCAATTTAGCCTTGTGGCAGTCTCCCAGCTCCTGGGGTCTTCTCTTATTTCTTTTCACAAGTGTCTGCTTTACTTAAGAAAAAAGCACCAAGTCCTGATAATATCAGGGTTGTAAGGTCCATGCAATTCAGAGTTGGGCCCATGAACAAAGGAAGTGTCTCTTTCTCTGCTGTGGTATGTGGAGTAAGCCTAACCCCACGTGACCAGCACACATATTTATCTCATGGCTTAATCAGCATAAATCCAGAAAGTGGCAGATTGGCATGCATTCCCTGGGTTCTAGGCCATTCTGAAATGCCCTTTTATGACATTCCTAGAAGGGAGTCATTCTGCCGATGTCTGCACAACCCAGGGTTGGGGAGCTTATATCTCTAAAGGGACACTGGTCAATTAACTATTTAAAATGGATTTTTAATGTGTTCTTTACATTCAGCTAAAAAAGAGGATTGTAGTTCTTTTAATGGCACCTTTGACTCAGCAACCCCTACCAATGCTTAGAAGCCTAAAGTGACACAGGGTTATGAACATCAGAGTCTGGGAGACAGAACGAGTAGGGCGTATTGACTTTTCGTTCCCTGCTGATCCATACATGGATTGTCCCTTCTGAGACAACCTGGCACCCCTATTCCTAGCTTACTGATTTCCAGAACTTCAAATAGGACACTTTGTGTGGACCGAATGAAAGGACATAAGGACTAGAATCCTAAACTTTCAGAGCTTGAAGGGTTGCCCACTGCAAGTTCCTCACCATTTAGGTAGGAAGGCAAGTTTACCAAGGGGAAGTGACTTGCCCAAGGGCTGAGCCCTTTTTTTTTGTACCAGAATCCCTGGTCAAGATACTATGGTATCTTGTCAAAGTGCTATTACTGTGATTATAAGCCATTTGGATCTGGAAAAAATGCACCACAGCCCTGTATACAGGCTGAAGATGCTGAGGCCGTAGATCACACTTCATACATGGGAGTCAGTGCCCTGTTGGGACCTTGAGTTTTCCTAAGCATCTGTGGGACATTTGTCAGGCTCCACAGATCTCATGACCCTGATCTGGGGCCATACTTTCCCCTCTTGATCTAAAAGCCTCCCTCTCTCTTTCACCTATCCCGCTCTGTTGCCATGGCCTCCTCACACCGAGGCATCTGTCTAGCTCCAAAGAAAGCCCTTCCCTTCCAAGGAAATAGTTTCTGACTCCTCCAGCCCAGTCCTCTGAGGACCACAGTTCTGGCTGTTTATGCTGCTTATTTTCCTACTCTTCCAAGGTGGCTGCCTTTCCAAGAGATGGCTTTTGATTCACTTTTCACATGGTTTCCTCCCCAGCAGAGTTATCGTCTTTTGGAGGGTAGAGGTGAGGCTTGAAATTCTCTGTATTTCCTCACTCTATAAATTCCATGGCTCCTGCTGGCTCACCGTTCCCAAGTAAGCTCTGAGAGCCATGGCTGGATATAGGAGTTAGCATGTGATCTGGAATATTTAGTAATATCAATACATTTGGCCCGATCTATTGTTATATTCCACCCTCCTTGGTCTAACATCCATAAAATCCATCCCCATTCATGTTCCTGGGTTTCTGCTTATATAGAAACACAATTTAAATCCTTTTTGGTTTAAACTGTCTCCCCCGGGGCTTTAGCATATATCTGTATGGCTAGAGCATGTGGAGATGTGCCCCCCAGCTATGGGTCCAGTGGCAACAGGCATGGCTGTGGTGGATTGTGAGGAAAATGAGCATCCACTATTAAGGCATGGGATAGGAATAACCTACCCCCGGTAGGGTTATGATGAGGTTTTCAGGTAAAGGAAGGCTAGTCTAGAAGATGTTAATTCAGTGGCAAAGGGACCCCCGAGTCACTTGGAGGCTCAAGATTGCCAGTTTCATCTGGGTTCAACCAGATATTCTCACTCCACATTTTAGTAGTCTAGTATTTCCCCCCAAATGTCCTAACTGTCACATAAGAAACCTGGTTAGACTCTGAATTCAACTGTCATTGTAATCCAGCAGCTGACACAATAAATTTTTGGTTGATTTTTCATATGTCAGCCTTGTGGCTACAAGAAATAACAGCACATTTTAGGGCCTTCTTGATCCTCAGTATACTTGAGCTGATAGTGAAAGGACTAGACTGTCATTTTCTTTGTGTAATTGCTCAGTTGTGCTCCGAAGAATCCTCCCACACCACAGTTCCTATAGTTATCCTCACCATCATAATGACCATGTGCAGGAGCCACTGGGGCCCCCAAGACATGCCTTCAGTTGGCACTTTACCACGTTCAACCACAGGTGATAGCTTGACTAACCAGGATGCTGCTGCACGCCATAGACTACCAGCATCTGATATCCCATTAGCAAAAACAAAAACCCAGCACTACATTCAAGTTTGAAGACCCAGCCAAACCAATCCTTAGATCCCATCTTTGTGGTCTGTCTCCTGAGACCCTCCCACCACAATTCTGTAGTAGTTAAGGTACAATCAGGAGGCAGAATGCATACACTTATTTGAACAGAGAAAAGTTTAACACAAGGAATTACTAACTATAACAACAGTTATAGTTAATCTGTAAAGGAGTAATGAGTAATCCTAAAGAATTCCCTAACGTTGACAGAGAGCAACTATGGGGCAAATAAACTGGAAAGTCAGAGGGCTTTCTCCAAGGATAGGATTCACCTCCTTGGAGAAGGTGCGCTTTGTACCCTGTGGACAGCAGGGAGGTTCGGGGGGTTGTCACGGGTCAGAGCTGAAGCAGAGACACCAGGCTGAGGGTGGTGGGCATGGAACTGGGGCTGAATGTGGCAAACAGGAAATAGCCCTCCTAGGTTCAGGGAGGCTGAGACAGATGGGCAGGGCCCCACAGCCAGAACTGGCAAGAAGGAAATGCCCTTCTGGGGCACTCGCGGACCCAATATGGAAGGCGAGAAACCATGGGCTTGACTGGCAGGCTGGAAGCCTACAGTGATGCAGGCAAGCAGGCAAGGCTGGGAAGCTGGCCTCTGGAGAGTCTGAGACCCACTGCCCTTAGAGGTGGTACTGAAAGTCAAAGGGAAATTGTCCACAGGGGTGCCACCACAACCTGATAGGGGGGAGCACCAGCAGATGTCCCTAAATGTGATGCTGGCAGCAGAATGGTAGGAGGACCAAGCAGCTCACCAGAATGGAGAGAGGCCCCCTTCTTCTTGACCTGTCCCTTCAGCGCCCTCTACTGGAAAAGCTAAACATTGCAGGAGCTGACAAAGGGAAACTATTTACCGGGTCCTTCGTTATCACAGAGCAAGGAATGAAAGGTGAATTTGGAGCTAAGAAGCAATATTTGACACAGTAGCATCAATTATTATTATAATAATTAACATTATACATACTCTTTACATTTTGTCAAATCATCTTTCTATTTATTACCTTATTTCACCCCTCCCATTATTAATTCCCTTTGAGGGATGACGAAATTGAGGTTCAAAGATCTTGACCCATCCCGAGTACCACAGCCAGTAACAGTAAAATTGGAATTCTAATGAGATTTTTGGATGGCCACTTTCATTCTTCCTACCAAACCCATTGCCTTCCTCCCAGGGGAGCTAGAAAGAAAATTCATTGATCAGTAAACCAATATTTATTGAACACCCACCACATGCCAGGCACTGAGGCAGGTACTAGGTATGCAGAAGAGATAAAAGAGACATGGCCTATCCTATCATGGTGCTTATAGTCTAGAGCCAACTTTATCTTAAAAGATAAATATAAATAATAATATTTTATGTTTTGCAGGGCCGAGAAACAAAATCAAGGATATTATATAGGTGTTTACATAGCCATTAACAATGTAAAAATCATTTTTACTCAGGCTGTAATAAGCTGTTTATTACAGTGATAGTTTGTTGATCTGTGGTCTTCATAAGGGGATAGATAAAAAGAATAAACGCATGTGTGAATGCAAAGTATAAGAAGGGCACAAAGGAAAAGAAATGGCTCTGTGAGAGAAGAAAGGAGACATAGGGAGAGATTAATTAAGACAGAGGATCAGGAAGGTTGTATCTGAGGAAGGACACTGGGACCAAGGTCTAAAAGGTGAGATGTTAACTGGGCAGAGTGGAGGGCAGAACATTCTGGGCAGAGGCAATAGCCCTTGGGAGGAGGGGAGAGCCTGGCGCATTCAAGAAGTAGTCAAACCACCACCACCACCACACACACACACACACACACACACAAAGCAGTGGAACTGGAACTCCGAGAGGGAAAAGGACAGGAACATGGAGATGAAAGAGGAAGTTGGGGCCAGGTCATCAGATCTTCCATCAGGGGCTTGTGAAGAGGGGAGCCGGGAGGCAGTCATGCCTGGGAACAATCCGAAGTCAAAGGGAAGGAGGAAGAGGGAGGAGAGAGCAGATGCAAGGGCAGAGCCTGATTCAGTGACCGCGGGGACCTCACAACCTCACAGCCTTGTCCATGAAATGCTGTTATGCGTGTCAGGCTTCAGGGAAGGCCCGTCTCTCGAACCCCCCAACCCTCAGCAGCACACATTCCTTTCAGGTCTGTACTTTGATGCATTCACAGAGAATTCAAACCATCTTTCGATTTCATAATTCAAGCTGTTGCTCTAGGCCTGACCAAAAGGGCAGGAAAGCAGCCTGGCCATCTGCCCCCGCCCCGAAGAAGCTGGGCAGTCAGGATACAGGAGCAGAGGTGAAGAGTCAGGAGACCTGGGTCTCCATTCCGGCTGAGCCAGGATATCACATTTCACTTTCGGATCAGGGTTCTGATCTAAGTGGTCACAGAGACCCGATCACATCATGGTTAAGAGCACAGACTCTGGTATCAGACACTCGAGGTTCAAATCAAGCTTCTATCATCTTCTGACGACCTAACTGTGGTCATGATACTGACCTATCTGAGCCTCGTTCAGCTCCCTCATCTTCAGGATGGGGACCATTCTCGTTATCTACCTGGTAGGATGGCTGTGAGTAGTAGGTGGGTGTGTGAAGGCTTATGACAGTGCATAGCACATCGACAGCACTCAGGAAATACTTGTGCTGCGAGCTGCTCATTCACTGGATCCTTCCATCACTGTATAATATGGGCAGGACAGAAATAATCGTTATCCCACATCATAGACGATGGACTTGAGACCCAAGGAAGTTGAGTCTCTTGCCTAAGGTCATGTGCTAGAGCTGGTTCTCAGGCTCACACGTTCTGAGCTCCATAGCTCGGTGTAGTTACCTTGAGCAAGTCATTGCAGTCTTATGGACCTCAGTTTACCCAATAGTGAGATAATAGGAGTAGAGGGAGATTAGTTATCTCTAAGTTTTTTTCCCTGACCTGACCATCCACACACCTATAATCCAATCTGGGGATTTCGCCGACTTAGAACTGGCAGGTTCTGCTCGCGTGCTGCTGGTGGTTTGCTTCCGGGGGTGTCTGACAAGGTTGTGCCTGGCCGTCGAAGCCCCGAGGCTTCCCAGGCCCCCATCAGCTGCCAGGCCCTGTTCCATGCTCTGAAAGTTCCCTTGTCACATAAAATTCTCCTTCTGACACAGTTTCCCTTTAGAAAGAAAGTAAATCATAACTCTTCACTTAAGCATTTCTGCTTCTAGTCAGACCTGCTTTAGCCTGACGTTGAAAAAGAGTATATTTGGTTGGATCACATTTCAACTCAGTCTAATAGATATTTGCTTAAGGGGGAAAAAGGTTGAAGAAAAAAGGGAAATGTCAAAACGGAATAATAAAATGGTCTATAAACAGAAGCAGGTTTTCTGCGATACGTTACCCCAATAAACCTGATAATAGTTCCCAAATGCACTGTCCTGGTTTGATGCCAGGCTGGGCGGGGATGGGGGGGCGGGTTATTTTTAATTTTACTGTAGCCAAACCATGACCTCATCCCGAAGGCATTCTCTCCCACGGAAGAGCTGTATCGAGTTATTTGTCGGCTGAAATTCATTTGAATGTGGACTCATCGGAAACATGTGTGGCCACAGAAGCAGCCAAGAGGGAAATCTGGGGAAAAAATAGGATTTTCAAGGAAACCCTCCCCTTTGTTTTAATGAAACAGGCTGGTCCTTGCAGGGCCTGGGGGCTTTGATAGCGTCAGCCCTGAGCCTGCTGCTCCCCGTGACCGCTTGGTGCCCTCAGCAGCGGAGCAGACCCCCCCTCCCAGCAGTAAAAAGCAGCCCTCACCGGCCACCCCTGGGGGCAGGCCCTGGGCAGCCACCCTGTGAGCTGGACTCGGGCCTCCGAGGGTAGGCACCTTGGCCAATGCTCACACCTAATGATGGCCATGAATAATAAGGATGCCCGCTCTTTACCTAACACCCAATATGGGCATTGTGCTAAGCACTTGGCATGCATCGTCTCTCATCCTCACAACAAATGTATGAGGTATGATTCGTCCCCATTTCATGGATAAAAAAACTGAGGCCTGGGGAAGTTAACTCCCTCACGGCACCCGGTTATTTCGTGACTTAATCAAATTTCAAGTGCAAGCCTGTTTTATCTTAAGCTTGGGGTCTGGCCACCATGCTTCTGTGAGAGATTTGGAGATGAAAGATGCTTTCAGACAGGAAGATCAGGCAAGGCTTCATGGAGAGGTGGCATTTGAGTAAGTGGGGAGCACAGGTAGGATTTAAACGGGGGGAGATACACACCAGACAGAATAAAAGTCAAGAAGCGGGGGCATCAGGGAAATGGAACTGAATCCTGGAAGGAGGCAAGGAACTTGCTGGATGACTCCCACAAGAAAACAGTGGGAAAATCGATGGGAAATGTCTTGTGAGCCTGTATCAGGGGGAGCACCTGGTTTTCAGATGCCTAGGTAGGCTTGACCTGGAAGGGGATGGAGAGCCATTGACACGAGCTCTCATCTGGGAAGGGGTAGCATGGGAAACTGGGGAGGGAGGTCACGCAAGACAGTCAATGGAGCAGAGCTCACGAGATGGGAAAGGAGGAAGGGAAGAGTAATCTAGAGGATTTAGGATGTTACATGAGGGGAGGAGGAGAGAACAATCCAAAATGAATCCCACGTCTCTGGGAAGAGTGATGGGGATGGGGGTGGAGGGTGAACGGGATCATTCACAGAAATAGGTGTGAGTTTGTGGGTAAAATGAGAGAACCTTGCTTTGGAACATGTAAAGCTTAAATTATGTTGTTTGTCTCCCCGGCTCCCACATGAAAGGACCCAGTCACGTTCCTCTATGTTTCTCCCAGGCTCCTAGCACAAGCCTCAGCATGTAGAATGTACTCAGTGAAAGACACAGAACTGACAGATTGGTATAATCACCCCCATGTCCCCCTCATTCCCCACCCTATGTTCCCCACCCCACATTCCCCACAGCCTAACAGATTTCACCCACCAACAGAGCTGGGTTTGGCCACACTCAGGATCCAGATTATGCATGCAGTAGAAGCACCACGTCAGCAGCTAAAACCAGTTTCTAAATGCAGAAAGAACCCGAGGAGCGGCTTTCTGAAAACGTTACATGGCCGCCTTTGGGGTGGGACGAGATCTGACCTTAGCACAGGAGCCTGCCTTTTGCCACCCTCGGTATAGAGATGGATCCATCTACCAACAAGCCTTTATGACCAAGATTTCAAAGAACCAGAAAGAAAAGGCTCCTCCGAGCAGATGGGACATAGAATCAGTGGCTTTGGTTTTCAATCAAGCTCTTTCCTGTACAAAGCAATCTTGTAGGAAATTGATTATTCTACTGCCTTCTCAGAAATGGAGACTCTGATATTGAAGAGAATGGTTTCCTGTAAGACAAAAGAACAATGGTCTAGGTGTCTGGGAGTATCATAATTTTTTTTCTAGTGCCTTATAAACAGTCTTCATAAATAGTGCATGTATCACAGAAAGCTGGTAAAATGGAAGATAATGTACACCATAATGTCCCAGTTGGCAGAGGCTTCTCATTCCATGTGATTCTCTGCCTGTGTCTCATATGTGTTGGTCATGTCATTTGGTTCTTTTCTCTAGGGCCATTTTTACGCCTACAACCCTACACAAGAACAAGGGCTTGTAAGGACAGACCTGTTTGGGCAGGGTCTCTGTCTTTAATTTCTGAGAAGGGATGCTCCAGGTGGGGTCTCTGTTTTTGAGAAGACATCATTATAAGCCACCTGACATGGTATTTTCAAACATTAACCAGGTATAATGAAGCAGTACAATAAACCTCAAGGTACCCATCACTTGAGTTCAACAACTATCAACATTTTCCCATTCTTGCTTCATCTGGGACTCCCACCCACTTTTACTTTGTATGTTTCCACCCAAACTGTGATCAGATTGTGCCAAGCAGCGTGCTTCAGCAAAATCTCAGCGGAATCCCAGGGGCTCGGCTGCTGCGGGATTATGAGAGCTTGACAGCGAATGGCATATTTATCTCTGCTCTCCAGGGCTTGTGCAGGACCTAGTGTGTCATTGACACTCAAAGAATGGCCTGGTGACCTCTTACTAGATGTGTAAGATTATGAAAACATCCTTTGATCTCTCCAGCCCCATATTTCTCATCTGCAAAGCAGGAATGAGAAAAATCTGTCGACAGAGTGATGATGAGCATGAAATCGGGTGATGTATGCGAAGCCCATGGTCAGCTCAGTAGGGCTGCTCCCTCTGCCTACTCAGTCACTCCCCAGCTGCAGGAGCCCCGATGGGCCCACGTCACAGGAATCAAAATGCGCAGGTAGAAAGGGAAAGGCAATGAAAGGTAAATGAGGAATAAGGAAAAAGGAAGTTAAGAGAAAGAAAAAACGAAAAGCAATGTGGAGTTAACAGAAGGGGTGCAAGAAGGGAGAGAGAGTCCTCCCAAGCACGTGGACGCCCAGCTTCGTGACACAGCTACTCATGGAGGGATGGTGCATGCCAGACGACATCCTCTGTGTCTCCAGCTGAAAGCAAGCCAAAGTGCTTGGCACTATTTGCCCCCAGGCAATGTCCCTTGTTTCCACCATCCCCCATGCCAGCCGTCTGGGGTCCTTCTGTCCCTTCCTCATGGTCCGTGCAGGGCCTGCTTCCTAGAGAGTGTCTGGAGAAGGCACCATAACTGGGGTGTGAAGGGCAGTGAGCCCTGAAGTGTCCAGGGAGGGGGGCATGGATTCCCTTCCATCTGGTCTGTATAGGGTCCGGACACGGACAATGAGAACATGGTGGGATGGGAGCTACGGCAGAGCTTAGCCAGGCGACACAGACAGTGAAGACAGTGAAGAGTGGCTAACATACTTGCAGAGAAGACTTCTCCAGGAGAGGGGGCGGTTATGCATTGTCTTAAGTGGTGAGTAAATGTTTACCCAGTAAAGAGAGCAGGAGGAGGATCTACTTTCAAAAGAGGTCAAACTCCTATATTTGATTAGCCCATAGGTTAACCTACACTTTCAAACATGGAGAAGGTTTTTCTTTTTAATTATATGGTATCACCCCCATTTGCAGATAAACACCACCGACCTCATAGTCCTTGCCTCACTGTCCACTCTAGCCTTGGGCAACCCAAGGAGTTGTCCCCATTTTACAGATTAAACAACTGAGCTTTCGGAGGCTGTCTCGTCGCCTTGACACACTGCAGCTTCCAATGTTCCAGCTCACTGATGGTCTATGAACCCCTCTCCTACCCCGCCCCCAATGCAACCTCTGGAACCTTCACGTGGCACTTCGGCCCTGAGTAGAATCAACTGTGACCTTGTCACCCATTCCTCCGGCCTGCCAGTTCCTCCACAGTGGGAATCATTCATCTCTAGATCCCCTGCCACCAGCCCAGGGTCTAGCAAAGAGTTGGTGTAAACAAATGTTTGTTGAATTTAAAGTAACTGAACCTCAACTTAAGGACACAGAACGAAACTGCAGCCGTCACCAGATGGTCTGCGTTCTGCTGGCAAACACTTACATGTGAAGAGCACCCAACTATGTGGTCTGGTTTGTGCATATTCCATCCAGATGTTTGGCTTCAGGTAGAAGCAGACTAGGAAATCCTTAATGAACAGACTAGTGTTTCTTACCATGTCGAACGTCCAGACCGCCCTGTTGTCTCCTATGCTGGGGCGGGTAGAATTCAGCATTCTTGAATGGGCTGTGCAGCCAAGTGCCCTGGACAAGGATGCAAGCAACGAGGGGAGGGGAGGGACAGCGGAGACGGCGCACAGCCCCCGCGCAGGAGTGACTGCTCTGTTGGAGGGGGAGCAAGGAGCCATGGGGTGTGAGGAAGCAGCCAGAAAACTAAGTAGGAGTGGGTCCAGCAGAGGAAGATCCGGCAGCTTTATAAGTCATAGTAAGGATTTGTTTCCACTTCGAGTGAAGTGGTGAGTCATTGCTGAGTTTTGAGCAAGGAGCGACTTATTAGAAATGGCATTTTAAAAAGAATCCTCTGACTTCTTTGCTGAGACTAGCCTGTGAGGTGAGCAGGAGAAAAGAAGGAATTTAAGAGGATTTAGGAGGCCCCTGCAGTGGTGGTGATGGAGACTAGGGTAGACATGGTGGATTGCTGAAAAATGGTGGATCCCAGAATGTATTCTGCCTTCTGCTTCCGGATTGTCTGTCCTTTGACTCCAAGCAAGTGCCCACTCAAGAATGCTGTCATATGCCTGTAACTGCATGTTCATTCAAAGAACGAATGAATGAATGAACGAACGAATTATCTGGAGGATCTCGATGCTGGTTCTGAAAGACATACTCCCAGACATCTCACTTCATCCTTAACTTGCCATTTTGAGGGACATAGAAACTAAAAGAACAGAAACTGTGAGTGATGCCCCTAGCTGTGGTGTGGGACAAAACGACCTGTTTTTGAAGAAGAAGGAGAAGAGGAGGAGGAGAAAAAGAAGAAGAAGAGAGAGCTGGTAGATTTCATATTCTGGTGCTTTTTCCAATTCATACAAAAGGAATTAGCAGAGGGGATCAGAATGGGAATTCTGACCCCCTGGATGGAATTAAGAGAGAATTAAGTTCTTACCTGAAAGGAATGCGGATAGGAGGGTGGGATCTGGAAGTCTGGCTGATGGGCACAGAAACCACCAGAACGAGACTCCGATGTGGTCAGGCTCCATCTGGAGGACCTGGGCAGGCATGGCGTTCTCACAGGTAGGGGGCTTAGGGGTGAATCTCAGGAAAGCCCACCCAGGTTAGCTCGGCATCTCCTGGGCTCCTCGGTCTGTCCCCTCTGCCTCCCTCCCTCTGGTGCAGGGTAAAGCAGTCTTTTTCCTCCCTCACTCAGCCCACTTCGTGGGTATGGGTACTTCATCCAGTACAGAGCACAGAGGGGCTCTGTTCACACTGTCTGCTTTGAACCTCACAGCACCCCAGTGAGGCAGGGGTTGGTATCTTCATTTCACAAAAGACACGCAAGTCTCGAGTTTGGAAGTGATACAGACAGGACCGTGGAGCGAGTTAAAGAGACACAACCTGCCTGTCACACCAGAGCCTCAAAAGTATCTGGACCTCCAAGCAGGGCCAGCAGACTCATCTGGAGGAGGGACTAATCTGGGGACTTGGGTTGTTGGGTGTGAGAATGATGTAATGGAAAGATCCAAGTGCCAAACCACTCAGCCACCGGGGTACCACTGCTAAGGAGTTATCCCTTGCCACAACAACCCTGTAGAAAGCAGGTGGTGGGCTCTTTCTCTTGCTTCCCTTTCTGAAGACTATGAGCTAGATTCATTGTAACAAGCCATTTTGATGGCTATAAGACTTCTGGAACAATGGCTCTTAACCTTGGCTATACAATGAGAATCACCTGGGCGACCTGAAAAAAAAAAGATGCTGGATTTTTCTGAGCCTGAGTAAAACGATGATTACAATGCCTTTCTCTCCAGGGTTCTTGGGATAACTAAAATGTTAATTAGTATGCAAAGCACCTAGTATGGAACTTGGCATATAGTTTACAATCAATAAGAGGTATCCATTATTACATTATTAATTCGAACATACTTCTATCCTTCACTTTGCACGAAGGTAATTAAATGGTAGAAGGATGGTGATCATGATAATTATAATAACGATGATAAGAACAAACCCCTATTAAGGACAGGTGTGCTGGACATTGTATAAATATAACCCCTCATATTTACTTGGCCCTTTATAATTATCTAAGCGGCTTTATCTTCATCAAAAAACAAAACAAACAAAACAAAGTTCCTAGAGTACGTATAATAAATACAAAGTAGATGAAGTATGTATTATAAATGAAGCATCAAGAGGGTCTAATGATTTATCTAAGAGCATAGAGAAAGTAAATGTTGATTTTAGTCATATTAAGTAAATTGAATCCCACTCTAGGTCCTATAATTCAAAGTTGTCTTGTAGAAAATGTTTGTGATATTTCCATCCCCTTTATATCAACATTTTAAACATTTAAGAACACTTGAATTTTCTTAAATAAGGCTCACCTCGTCCTGCTTTCATCCAACTTCTCTACTTTTAGAATAAGATGTGATGTTGAAGACACTGTTGGGGATCTCAGCACGTCTGGTTTTTGGGTCTTCCCCCATGCTCCAGGAAGTTCCGTTATTGACTCCAGACTCCGGTAAATCCCCAGAGCTCAGGCCTTTCACATATCTGTGGTAGGGAGAGACAAAGAGCCTGCTTCCCAGGCTGGGTTCTGTTTATACTTCCTTGATCAGGGATAATGATTTGTTTACAGGAGACATTCTGTCTTCATTAAACTCATTTCTGGACAATCAATAGAGGGACGAAGATGACAGGGCACATGTGTATTTGAAATTCACCCATCCTGACTTGCTCAAGAGGGACCAAGGCTCAGCCAAGACTTTCTGATACTGACACCAAGGATCAAGACATCAAGTGTTCTACTTGAATCAAGGGAAGATGACCCTTCCCCAAAGGAGCATGAATATAGGCTCAATAAATGATTCTGTTAATTATTCTTTGATTCCTGGTACCCCTAGGCCCTGCCTATCATATCACATATATGGTGCAGTCTGATTTTCCATCCCCATTAAAAAATCATATTTGAAGATGTTTAATAAACAGACCAGTGACATTTACGCAATTAGGTGGTTATCTTTGCCCGCACAACATAGAGAAGGGTCCACCAGCCTTACCTGGCTGATATGCTTTATAAATGTCAAGGCTCGTGCTTTAATCTGAGATTGAGATCAGAACAAAAGAACTTACACTTGTCTTACCTTTTAAAAAGTGGAATATTTTTAATTAGCTAAATATAATGTTTTTAAAAGCCTCTTATTTCTGCAGATACTTTTCAATGGAAAGTTACAAAAAATAAGTATAGTGTGGTTCATTTATGAATAATCACTAGTTCTCACTCACTTCTTTCCTTCACTCTACTTTCCTTCTTCAAGTTCATGTGCAGTTCAACCTTCTCATTTGCCTTCGATCTCTTTATTGTCCACCTTGTGCATAGGCTCAACCCTTGTTCTGATGCCAGTCTGCAAAACAACGCCGTTGTTGTTTAAAAAAAATAAAATAAAAAGGATTTTTGTGAGTGATGGATGACCTAGCATTGAGTGAGCATCCTGAAGCTGCCCTCAACCCACCTGGGCATAGTCTCCAGGTAACTCACAGTCTAGAAGACCCCAAAGATTGTTGGCTGTGACTGCTATGGGTAGTCATTTTTGGCTGAGCAATCATCTTAACTTTGGACCAAAGGGGTTATCCCCCAGGGAACCTCTAATATGCTTCTTTAGATCTGGAAATTAATGAAGGCCTTGTCCATGTATTGGCAGCCAGGACTAAGAGACCCCTGTGCCCAGGGAAAATCAGACAGGAGCAATGCCAACGTGGGTTTCATACCTAAAGGAAGGCACCTTGAGTGTTCGATCCAAGCTCCAGGCTTAAGTTTAGATCCTAAAATTGCAGTGGACAATGCTGGCATCAAGCAACAAGGGCCAAGGAACAAAGACATTTATTAGCTTCTGGAAACTGGAGATGACACTCTGGTTTGAAGAAGGGTGGCTAAGATCATGGGAGTGGTAAGATATAGAGTCAGGATTTAATTTCAGTCCTTCTGACACCAAACCTGAGTCCTTTTCCTCTTGCCATGATCTATGGTCAAAAGGCAAGGGGGTGTTGGGTGTGAGTTGAGCTGGGTTCTTGCTGAGCCAGTGCCCAGAGGTCTCAGCTTCTCTGAAGTCATACTAAAATGTCACTGTTGCATCCACAGAAAGAGTCAGAAAGCAGTCTCAATCTGCAAGGGTCAACAAACCTTCTTAGCACTTCATTCCTGGCCAGGAGAGACAACAGGAATGAATATCTTCTTGTTACAAGACCTGGATCCTAGTTCTGGCTCCACGACCAACCAAATGACCCTGAGCAAGACATCTCAACCATCTGGGCCCCAGCATCTTGTTTACAAATTAGCAATATTGATTTATACCCTATGTATTTTTCAGTGCTAATATATTTATAAGATAGTATCTGGAGAGATCAATGTTGAATCAAAGAGGCTTCATGATACGTGTACATGTGGTCTTTGTTCTAATTCCACTTTTGTCAAGAGCTCTGTGTGGGCAAAGGAGCATCATCTTCCCTCCCTCGGCCCCAGTCTTTCTGACTGTATAATGAAGGGGGTGATCCAAGTGTCTTTTGGGGACTCATTTAGCTTTGATAGCTTATGACCCTTAGTCTCTGCCAAGACCCAGCACATTTTGCCTGTTTACCCCCGGAGATGTGAGCAACCCAGCAAAGAAGAGATTGGACAAGTTCCCCTGTAGACCTGTCAGTGCGCAGAGAAGGAAGGGTCAGGTCACGTTCATTGGGACACCCCACTGTGCTGACTCGGGTGTGACTCAGGGCACCATGTTGGTCTACCTGATCAGCCAGTGTCATGTAAGCCCACCAGAGGCCACAGACTTTGGGCATCAGAGAGCAGAAACAGGCCAGTTGACTCCAACATACCATCACCAGAGTTTGGGGAGGATGGGTGTCCTTTAAATAGTATTGGCAGTAAAAATACGAGATGTCCAATTGGCTGCAAGTATGAGTCATCCTTGAGACAGCCAAATATCCCCACCAGAAAGAATAATACTGGGGAAAAATAAAAACACCAGTTTTAGGATTAAGCAGACCTGGCTTTGAGCACCAGCTCTCCCACACACTAGTTGTGTGACCTTGTGCGGAACTCTCAGTCTGGCTGCCTTGCAACCGCCCATCTGCTGTGACAAGGTGTCTGGGGAGCGGAGCGCATCATTTGTTTATTTGTTTGTTTATCCTGGTGAGGAGAACAGCAGGAAAGCTCTGGATGGCCCAGGACATCTTCTCTGCTCAGTCAGCCAAGCAGCTGCCCTTGGTTAGGTAAAAATTAGGTAAGTTGTTGCCCACTGCTTTGGGAGGAGAAAGGAGTGGTGGGACTTTTTCTGGCCTTGTGCAACAAAGCTAGTGCCTTCCAATACCCTTGGTTAGTAGAGTAGATGCACGGGAACGCAGGTGGCAAGGACCCTTCTGGGAAAAGGATGGGATCTTAACTCCTCTTTTGAGATTTTTCTGTTATTGGCTCTTCTCTGGAAGAATGAGAAAGCACCTATCCAGTCCACTGGCAGGAAGGGAGAGGCATCTGGGCAAGCCAGGCTCAAAGCTAGGTGAGGGAAAGGTGAGATCTTGGCTAAGGATGGATAGAAGTCCCTGCAGATCCAGCTTTGGTGGCCCGGGAGATGGCATTTATTTTCAGTGCCTGAGTGTGTGAGTAGAAATTACGTGAGCTGTAACCTGGGGAGCACTGGGGGCCGGGGCAGGACAGAGGCCAGTAAGGGCACCATAGGAACAGTGGCCAGAGACTCATCAGGGTGTCCAGGACCAATAGGGACTGCAGTCCACTCTGATACCTACCATACTCCAGCTCTTTCTTCATCTGGCCTTTGTTAGCAGGACCGATCCCTTCAGTCCAACTAAGACCTAAAGATCCTTCATATGCTGGGGAACAAGTGGAGGTGGGGTGGGTAGGGGTTGGCCTTGAAAGGGGATGGAAAACTCCCTGCTAAGCTGGGTAAATGGGGCTTGGAAGATTGACTAGGAAAATTAGGACTACTGGACTCTATCCATTCCCAAGCTGATGAGATAGCTCCTCTCAGTCACAGGTATGATGGGGTTAGCCCAGCGTGCCGGTAAAAGGGTGGCAGAAGAATCTGCCACCTAGGTCTGGCAGAGCGCCTGGCACGTGGGAGATCCTCAGCCAGAGTCTATGGCAGTAAGCCCCTGGAGTGACTACCGATGCCAGGAAGGGGTTAGAGTGCTATCACCTCAACAGTGCTTCCACAAGACTCTTACAAGCATTGTGTTGGGGTAGGAGTAAGGTAGGCGGGGCAGAGAATGAAAGAAAGAAGTCTGGGAGGTCCGGGTCGGTCGTAGGGACCAAGACGCACACCAAGGCCATGGCTCCGAGGAAGGACAGATGACGGTGGCTACCTCAGTTAGGCCCTTGGGTTGTAAGAAGCAAACTCACTGCTTCCCCAAAGAGATGGAGTTTACGCCAAGATGACGGGAGAGAGAGTAGGGCGAGCCTGCACAAATGGCAGGCCCCACAGTTCCCCGGGGGGGCCTGGGCTATGCTGTGCATCACAACCAACCTGCCCTCTCAGGGGAGGGGACAAAGACGCTCTCTCAAGTTGTGCACCTGCTCTTGGCAACCACGGGCGTATTGTCGGGATACCTTTGAGAATAAGGTGGGGATGCCAGAGGCGCTCAAGGACAGCCAGGATGTGGCCTCGGGGAGACGGCGTGGACTCCAGGCTGCTCTGGGAAGGTCACCACACATGCCACTTGGCAGCAGGGCTTCGTCTGTCTCTGCTTCTGCTCCTTCTTCTGCTGAAAGCCGATCACTTCGCCGCCCCCCCATCCCCTGCCCTGTATATCCTTTCTCTGCCTCATTCCTCTGCTTACTCATCCATGTGTCAATCCTTCTGCTATTTAGAGACAGCCTTCGTGTTCTCCTGGGTCTTCTCTTTTCCAGACCAGACCCCCCCCCCCCCATCCTTCTTCCTGATGCAGAGTATCCTCAGGATGCCCCCCTCCATCAGGGCCTCAGCCGGCCTTGTGCTTTCAGACCACCCGAGAATCCTCGGCGGCAAGCCCCCCCTCCCGGGAGAGGAGACCCGAGCAACGGCAGGCAGTGACCTCAGTCTCGGCTCACCCATGACTGCAACTCTGAGAAAACATCTCTGGCTCTTTGTGCCTCGATTTTCTCAGCTGTAAAATGGAGATAATGACAGGCTGCCGGCCTCAAAGCCAGGGTCTAAAGGAGGTTTGCCTCCGGCGGGAAGACTATGGAGCTCGGCATGTGTGGGAATGGTAACTTCATATATTTATGAAGCTAGCTCTCTTTTTGCAGAGGGCCTTTCTTCTTGATCCTCACGTGACTCACAACATCTGATTTCCCTGCTTGGAGTGAATTTTGACTTAGAAACCTTCCCATGGTAGACAGTTGCATCCCTGGGAGCAGGGACGAAGGAAGATCTGGGGGTGATCCCTAAGGGTGAAGGACTCTGTTCAGTCTCAGAGGGGTTACATGGCTTGGCCAAGATCACACAGGAAGTATCTGACAGAGGACAAAAAAACAGGCAAGATAAGCTTTCCCATGGACCTAGATGTCAAGAGAAACTGCCCTCC
The DNA here is from genome assembly GCF_002201575.2 of Neomonachus schauinslandi. Classification (NCBI taxonomy): domain Eukaryota; kingdom Metazoa; phylum Chordata; class Mammalia; order Carnivora; family Phocidae; genus Neomonachus; species Neomonachus schauinslandi. The sequence goes on along the minus strand of NC_058412.1, from coordinate 12,320,111 downwards.
CCCAGGGAGCGCAGCAAAGGGGCTCAACCCACAGGTGTGGGGCTCAAAAGCACCTGGCTTTGATTCTAGGTTCTCCCTCACCATGCTGTGCCCTTTGGGACAAGTTACTTAACCTCTCAGAGCCTCAGTTTCCCTCCTTGCCTGCCAGTGGCTGTTGAATTGATCAAACATGATCCGGGAGTACGATGGCACCACATGATCAGAGAGCTCATAGGGTTGGGTGTGCGCGTCACCTCTCCACGGATGCCGGAAACCATGTGGCGGAGAGGCGACTTACCCAAGCCCAAGAGGTGACCCAGGGGATGCTCGCCCAGCCCTCTTCCCCCTTTCTGGCGCCACGCCGGCGACCCGGACGGCCCCTAGATGGTGCTGGTGCACCGGGCAGCGCCGCGGCGCGCCCCGCCTGCAGCCGCGCTCGGCGGCTGCCGCAGACGGTGGGCCGGGACAAAGGAAGGCCCGGCGGGGGCGCGGCGCGCGGGCGGCCCGCGGGGACCCCTGCAATGCGGAGCTCTCGCAGCCCCCGCAGCGGGGAGCCGCTGCCGCGCGCCCGCGTCCGGGGGGAGTGGGCGGACCTGGGGTCGGGGAGTCGGGGCTGCGCGTGCCCACCTGCCCCGCCACCCCCCCCTGCAAGGAGGCGGGTGGGCTGAGCTCCCCAGGGGCTCTCTGGGGAGCTGGGGCGCGAGCCCTTCCTTCATGCAAGGCCGGGTTGGTCCTGGCGTCTTGAAAAGGCAGTTCGTGCCACCAGCCAACTCAGGCTCCTCTGTCACCCATTCATAGATCATTGATCCTCAGATTCTGGGCTGCGAGAGACAGGAGCACTAACTCCCGAGAAGAGGCCATGCCAGCCTTGGGGCCTAGGCATGTCACCACTGTGACCTTCATTCGGCCCACCTGCCACATGCGGGTGCAGATGTCTGCCCCGCCTTGTTCACTTCCACAACCAGCAAACATTTCCCAGGGCTCCCCCTCATGCCCTCAGGCAGCCCTGGGCTCAGGGAGAGCTCCCTGATGCCTGTGACACAGCCCTGCCCTGGATAGGCCAAACCCACGGACCTCCAAAGGCAGGTGTCCAGGGAGAGGTCGGTGACCTGAGGGACTACAGGGCAGATAAAGCTTTTGGAAACGCCTGAAAACCCCAGGGTGGGGTGGGGATGAAGGCTGTGAACGTGGTTATTACCAATAAATGAAGGCGAGGGTGCTTGCTTTTAAAGCCCCTTCCACGACTCCCTTTACTTTACTTTGAGTGATAGGTTTGGGATTCTCAGCTCCCCACTCTCTCCCACCCGGTGCAGGTGAGGCCCGTTGGGTGCTCCTTACAAGAACAGCCCCAAGTCAGACTGGATTTGAGCCCCAGCCCTACCCACTTAATCCTTGGTCCGTTCACCTCCCCAAGACTCCATTCCCCATCTGTAAAAGAGGTTTTAAAAAACTCTGTTGCTGAGTATGGGCAGCTTTGAGTGATGCATATTGTTACACTGTTTCATAGGCTAAAGGACGCAGCAGACAGACTTGGGGATCTGCAGACGTGAACCCTAATCCTACCTATTTGACTGCCTTGTTGAGGGGTCTTGGGGAAGCCTCTTCTCCTAACAATTCAATTTACCCATCCAGGCACGCTGGACAGAAGTGGCATGAGCCCACCTGGTGGCCAGTGTCCCCTGTACCCCACACCTCAGTCTATTTCCCACGGACCACTTTCTTCCAGTCCATAAGGAGGTGTAATAATGATCAAGGGCGTGAACTCTGGAGCCAGACGGTCTGGGTCTAAATTCCAGCTATAACAGTCTAGAAGGGTGACCTTGGGCAAGTTACCTGTGCCTCAGTTCCCTCATCTGTAAAATGGTGATGATGATGATAATGATGATGATGATAGTATAAAGCTGGGTTAGAGGAGCCCAGGCGATGGTAACAAACTCAAACATGCATTAGCTCAACAGAAAAGTTTCTCATTCGCAAAATTGGGTTGTTTCAGATGAGCAGGGATTCCTGTCCCAGGGGTGCTCTGCCAATAGCATTTGGTTTCCCAAGACCCCATGCGGGAGAGGACCATGGGAGTTCCACTGCCTGGAGAACGCGCATGTCCCGTCCACTCACATTCCATCGGCCAGTGTTGACCGGCGCGCCACTCCTAATCCCAGGAGACCAGAAATACAGTCTCAGCCGTGCGCCCAGGAGGAAGACAATGGATCATAGCACCCAGCCGGCAGTCTTGTCACAATGACGTGTGCTGTAGGGGGTCTTGAGGATAAGATTAGTTTAATATATGGGAATACTTAGTGCCAGGCACCTGCTTGATATGACATAAATATGAGCTCGCTTTATGTTTCCTGTTATTCTTGTCCCTCAAAGAATTCATTAAAGATACCAAGTGGGAAGCCTACCTAGACTCTCCAGCCAACACTGCTTAGGAGGCCTCTGGATGCTGTCCCCTTTCACAGCCCAGCAAATTCTGGCACATCGTGGCCACATATGCTTCCCGAATCACTTTTGTTTCTATACTGACAGGGAAGCTTCCGGGAAAACAGTCCTTCCAGAGGCTCTTTAAGTCATTCTGGTGCATTGAGAAGAGCCTCTAGTACTGCTGACTCAGTACTTCATTTTTACAGACACGTATAGACCACAGACTACGCGAACGCACACGCTCTTCAGCTCCCAGTGCACCTGCTCTCACGTACTCCTCCCTACCTCCCCCACCATGGTACAGGGGCAAGGAGATAGGCATCGGGATTGGAGAGGCCCGTAAAGGAAGGCAATCAGATCTGCCAAATGTTAGTTCTTCAAAATGACTCGACATCTTTGCTCCTCAGTTTACTTATCCATAAAATGCAGAGAGCTAGGAAAGGTGAAAGGTAACGGATATGAAATACCAAGCACTGAAGAAAACATGGAGCATGCTCTCAATAAATAGCAGCTATTTTTGATTGATTGACTTTGTGTTGACTTCTTGTGAACTCTGCATTTATGGAGTGCTTAGTGTGTACCCAGCTAGAGGTAAACAGGTGGGTGCGAGTGAGCTTCCAGGGGGCTAGCCTTTTAAACTAGCCATCGGCTTGTTCTGGCATGGACCCTCACTCCCTGAACACCCAAGTTTTCAAGGGAGAAACCTCCCAGCCTGCTCTCTCCTTCCTGGGCTATACTTCTTGGCTCTTTCTGCCTGGTGTGTTTCTACCCTGCTAGAAGTCCTCCGTGCCTAAGACTACTGTCAGAAATTTTGGTTTGGAGATGGGGAAAGCAAGGCTATGTTAGGAAGTCAATAGAAAGCAGTGGAGACAGAAATGGTAGAGTACTTTAATATAATCTAGTCACATTATGGAATCTTGATACAGTCTCCAAGTCACTTAACTTGAGTATCTACTCTGGGCCCAATGCTGTCCCAGCCCAGTGTTATAAACAGTGACACTGAGTGTCCATTTTCCTATCAGTCAAATGATGATCCCAAGAGTCAGTGGTATACTGGTAAATATTTGCTGATCAGCTCTCTAGGGAGAAAAAATATATTTGCGTGTATATGTGTGTGTGTGCGCGCATTCATCCATAAGTTGACTATAGATTTTGCTAATATAAAATATTGTAGTACACAATTTACAAATAATAAGAAAACTTGTAACATTCCTTTTGTAAATTTCACATAGCCAATTCATTCTCACCGAATGCCTGCCTTGATTTTTGCCAAACTCATGTATCTGTTGCCAACCTATGGTCGCTATTGATGAACAATGCATGCAGTCTAGATATGAATATTGTTGATATTTTCATTTTAGTTAACAAGTAAGATGAAAGTGAAATAATGAAGATGTGTGATGGAATCTCGCTTGCTTATCAATGACATGAACAGCTTCTTTGCTGACAGATAATGGTTTTTGAAAACTAAAGTAATACTCCTGGATGTTTTTGTGGGTTGTTCACAATGTAACAGCTACAGACATGGCGGGCTTTTAAGTTTAATTTGCATTATTGACATCTATCCATCACTCTCTTACATCTAGACAATCAATAAATTAATAAATCAAGTCTTCATTTGTGATGTTTGTGGATTTCCATGGTGTAAATGCTCCAACCATGACCAATTTAGAGCTACCAAGATACTTTTGCTGAACACAGAGTTACAAAGATATGTGTACACCAATGAATAGTATTTTCATTATATAGAAGTGATGGATGGAAGTAACCTTAAGAGCAGAGAAAAAGGTAAGATACAGTACAATAATTAGGAAGTGATGACTTTGAATATGTATTATTGTTGTTTTCACTGTAATTTATTTAAGTTTTATCATTTAATTTTTAAACAATGGCTACGTTTAACCATCAGCTCACAAAGTTTCTGACAATTTAACAGTTGGCTCATGAGCTGACTTAAGAACACTGCTGTCAAGGATCTAATGCATTTTCACTGGAAATTGGGTAAAAACTGTACTATTTCTTAATCTGGTTCAGTAAAGGGTAAGGGAAGAGAAGGAGAAAGTGGGTAGGAGGAAACAGAGTTTATGGAGAAATTCAGTTTCAACTGAACAGACTCTGTTTGTGCCAACAGAAACCATCAGTGTGGGCACCAAACCCTTTGAAAGTCCTGCCTGAACAGAAGTCCATTCTCTGCCCCAATTTTGCTTTTGCCCAGACGTGTATAATAGCTCCGCCTCCGGCCATAGCCGGGTGTTCAGCTTTCCCATTCACCCACGTGGAGTGCTGGCTGAAAGACCCAGAGTGTGAGTGGGGAGAAGTGTGTGGTTTCCCCACATCCATTTCCACCTCATCCCCATCTCCTGGCTCTTCATTCCCCATCCCCAGGGCTGAGAGCGCAGGGCCAGGCTCCGTCCCCAGGCTTCCTGTATGTAGTCTACCACTGTGCCTTTCTCTATTCAGATAAAGTGAATAGGGCACTCTGTTCCCCACACTCCATGGAAATATGAGTGATGTCATGGGCCCCAAGGAAGAAGGCCTGGTCCAGGCTCCCCATCTGGTTTCTCTTTGAGCTTCCTCAGAGTCATTCTTCCGGGACTCCAGCCTTGTGACTCTGAGGGTCACATGTGAGAGATGAACTGGAAAGCGATAGAAGAGGTATCCCATGGGGAAAAGAATAAGTACCAAAAAAGGCCAGCTGAGTCTCCCTCCTATTCACTTCTCATTGTTTGTCAGCCCACTGGAATTCACTGTGGCCATGTGTGTGCCCCCACCAGCATGGAGCCGGAAGGGACTTTGGGGCACTCTGGGTCCAATGCTCCTGGCAGAGGAGAAAACCCATTGAGGGAAAGTCAACTGCCTGTGGTCACGCGGGAGGTATGGAGCAGCCAGGATTCACCCCCAACCCTTGGAGGCACAGCCCAGAGCACTTCCCAAATGGTTTCCATGCCTTCTTGCTGCGTTGGAGATAAGCACAATTCTTCAGAGTCAATGGCTTCAGACGCTTGGGATTTTCCTTCTCCTTTGACTCCATTCCATTTCCAGAGGCTCTGGGTGTGACTATGTTGTAATCTACTGTCTCTGTCTCCCACCCCCAGCTTTCTAGACCTGGAGCCCTTCAGTCACATGAGCCATGCCCTAGTCATCTCTGCTACGGTAGAAAGAGCCAGGCTTAGACTCCACACAGCTGGATTTTTTTTTTTAAGATTTTATTTATTTATTTGACACAGAGAGACATAGCGAGAGAGGGAACACAAGCAGGGAGAGTGGGAGAGGGAGAAGCAGGCTTTCCACGGAGCAGGGAGCCCAATGCGGGGCTCAATCCCGGGACCCTGGGATCATGACCTGAGCAGAGGGCAGACGCTTAACGACTGAGCCACTAACCCCAGTTCAGCCTAGCTGTGTGGTTTGAACAAGTCCTTACCTTCTGTCTCTTAGCTCCAATTTCCCCAACTGTGGAGTGGGAATGATAGTACCTATTTACAGGGACCTCCTAAACAAGAAATTCCAGGAGATGTATGGGCTTCCAATTCTAAGTCTGGCTCCTGGGATGACAAAACGAACACAGCATATTGTGATGCTTGTATCCCTATATTTCCAGTGCATGCTGCAGAGCCTGGTGGAAAGAGCGCAGTAAAAGGAACTGCATGAAGTGATTAAGTAATGAATGGGCCACACACCTCTATCACATTTTCCTTCCAAATGTGCCTTGTGTTTTTTCCTTCTTTGCCATCCCTACTGTGACCGTCTCCCTTCAGTTCCTTACAATTTCTTACCTAAACTACTACTGCCAACCCTGCTTCATGTGTCTGCCTTCAGCCTATCCTTGTTCGAATCCATCTTAAATACACAGCTGGGAATTGCACTACTGGGTATTTACCCCAAAGATACAAAAGTAGGGATCCGAAGGGGTACGTGCACCCCGATGTTTATAGCAGCAATGTCCACAATAGCCAAACCGTGGAAAGAGCCAAGATGTCCATCGACAGATGAATGGATAAAGAAGATGTGGTATATATATACAATGGAATATTATGCAGCCATCAAAAGGAATGAGATCTTGCCATTTGCAACGACGTGGATGGAACTGGAGGGTATTATGTTGAGTGAAATAAGTCAAACAGAGAAAGACATGTATCATATGATCTCACTGATATGAGGAATTCTTAATTGCAGGAAACAAACTGAGCATTGCTGGAGTGGGGGGTGGGGTGGGAGGGATGGGGTGACTGGGGGATAGACACTGGGGAGGGTATGTGCTCTGGTAAGCGCTGTGAATTGTGCAAGACTGTTAAATCTCAGATCTGTACATCTGAAACAAATAATGCAATATATGTTAAGAAAAAAAAAGAAGAAGAAGAAGGTAGCGGGAGGGGAAGAATGAAGCGTGGGAAATTGGAGGGGTAGACGAACCATGAGAGACGATGGACTCTGAAAAACAAACAGGGTTCTAGAGGGGAGGGGGGTGGGAGGATGGGTTAGCCTGGTGATGGGTATTAAGGAGGGCACGTTCTGCATGGAGCACTGGGTGTTATGCACAAACAATGAATCATGGAACACTTCATCTAAAACTAATGATGTAATGTATGGGGATTAACATAAGAATTAAAAAAAAAAACACACAGCTGGGTCAGTCTTTTTAGAGCCTAGCTTAAGGTCAGGGTCTGTGTGTTACACAGCATCTCTATGGTTACTAAACATGTGCAGTAAACAGCTGACCAATTAAATATGCAAAGTGCATATAGCTTTGTAGACAAACTACAAATATATATATATATATATATATATATATATTTCCCTCTCTTTTTCCTTCTATCCCTCCAAATTCTTCTTTCTATTACCACTTGTGCACCATCTTCGGCATTAGCAGAAGTTTAGCAGGTTTATGCTAACAAAAATAATTATACTTCTGGTAATGTACTAAGCCCTGTATAGGTATTATGTCATTTAGTTACTATAACAATCCAATAAGGTAGGATAAAAGGACAAGTTGTCATATGTGTTCTAGGCATGTAGATAGATACTCTTTGCAAAGGTTCGGCTAAATGCTAGTTAATATGGCAAAGGCATGTTTAGTCTTATTTGGGGCCCTGGAAACATCCACTAAAATATGGAGGGGTGGGGCAGACATGGCCAAGAAGATACCTTCATGGAGGCCCTCTTTGTAGTTGAGTGGCCTTGAGCAAGACTGTCCACACTAGATCTCATTAGCAACTCACAGTTGATAGAATTTTCCACCTCTCCCCCATCCGTTGTTTTACTGAACTGCAAGTTCCTTGAGCCTGGAGAGATGGATATCTTGGTCTTTATTTGACCACAGCAATATACACATAGAGGCCTCAACAACGTTGGCTTTTGCAAATGCAACAGAAATTAAACAGGTATTATTCCCATTTTGTAGATGAAATAAACAACCTCAGGTAGGTGAAAGCCTGTAGTTAGGATAAGATCCCAGGTTTTCTGATAGCTACTTGGGTTCTCTATCCTTCTTTAAAATTATTTGTCCTGGATCCTTTGGGTTTGCTTCTGTTGCTGATTTGGGGAATCATTTGGAAAAATATGACACAATTGTGGATATAATTCTATGGGCTTCATAAGGCCTCTTATATGTTGGCCCTTCATTCATTCAGGAAACCCTGATTGAGAACTTTCATGTGCCAGGCACCATTTGAAGCGCTAGGAATATCGTAGTAAAGGGCAGAATTTCAGCACTTAAAAGAACTAACACTCTGGAGGCTGGGGGATAGAGCAAGACACTAAACAGATAAACAAATACATATATGAAGCACTAGCTGATGACAACTGTCAGGAAGAAAAAAAATGAAATCAGCGTAAGAAAGATAGAGCATTCCATAGAGGTGCTATTTCGCATAAGGTGGTCAGAAGAGTGCTCTGATGAGGTAACATTTGAGCAATATTAGAAAGAAAAGAAGAGGGGCACCTGGGTGGCTCAGTCGGTTCAGCATCTGCCTTTGGGTCAGGTCATGATCTTGGGGTCCTGGGATGGAGCCCCACTTCAGGGAGTCTGCTTCTCCCTCCTCCTCTGCCTCTCCCCCCATCTCTGTGCTCACTCTCTCTCTCTCTCTCAAATATATAAATAAAACCTTTAAAAAAGAAAAAAGAAAGGAAGGAAGAACCAAATTATGTAAGTATCTTGGAAAAAAGAATCTCAGGCAGAAGAAAATGCAAGTAAAAGGGCCCTGAGGTGGCAGGAGTGGAGGCCAGAGTGGCTGGAGTCTAAGCATGGTGGAGGGTAGTAGGAGACAGGGCAGATAATTCAGAGCCTCACAGGCCTTTATAGAGGCAGTGTGTTTTACTGTGAGTAGCACGGAAGGCCACTGGAGGGATTCTAGACATTGGGGACCTTTCTCCATACCAATGCCACCAAGCTACTTGTGACCTGACTATGTAACAGCAACTAGGCTAGATAATCACCTCCATTCATACAACAGTCTATTTGTATCCTTGTCTTGGCCATAGCATCTAGATGCAAATACTTCTACCCACCTGTCAGCTGTCCCCATTATCTGACATCCCATGCAATACATGATCTTACCCACTACTCTACCAAAGTCTATGATCTCACTTCCTCTGGCCAGTCCCACCCCAGGGCCTTTCCTTGAGTGGTCTCCATCAGCTATCTTCTTCTTTACTAATCGCCATCCTTTCCAGTCTGTAAGGGTTGGCTCAAGTCCCACCCTTCTTCCCTTTATCTTCCAGGCTAGCACGATGCCTGGGATCCCCTCCATCTGCGAAGGACTAAGAGCCTCGTGATCTGGGTCAGTCAGTTGGGTGTGAACTTGCATGCGGCCCATTTTAGCTGTTTCAGCTTTGTCTCTTCACTTCCTTGGGAGCACGGTCTTTGGTTCTTTATTGCTGATGAATACAGTGTTGGGTACACAACAGCTTTTCATCAAACCAAATCAAGTCAACTTCTGACTTGAGGTAATGTCCAATTCCTCTGGCATCTTGGTCTTTTCCAGATAACTGAAGTCGAACCCGTTGAACACCAAACAAATATATTTAGCTCTTTTTAATAGACATCCTTCTGAAATGTATTTGACATTTCCAGAAATTCTGAATTCCCATCTGCCATACAGAACTATGTAATTTCAAAATCACTCAGAGATGTCATTCTAAAGACCCATTAGCATCCTGAGCAGTATCACGGTTCTGCATCGGGTTTTAAGTCTTTCTGTCTCCTCCCTCTGTGTCATGCAGTGTCACCTGGATTTACCTTAGGGCTCATGTGTCTGTCTCTCTTGAATGCCTTTGCTAACCTTTCCCTTCTGGGGTACTATGGTTCTTTTATGAAGGTCCAGGAAACCAGGTTCCTAAAAGTCTCCGGAAAACACTGCCTGCACACCTACTCAACACCAGTCTCCATCCTAGGGAGCAGGGTAAATAAAATATAACACCAACCTCAACAAGCTGAAAGTCTCAACCCGCACGATGGTAACACAGAGTGGCAAACCCTACGATGAAGGCAGGCACGTGATCGAGTGACAACAAATTCCGTGGGCAGCAGGAGAGGTTATAGCAGCTGCTTAGAACAGTAAAAATTTGAGATGAGCTTGAAAACTATATAGGGGTGCACTAGCAAGAATACACAGGGAAGACAATTTCCAGCAGAGAAAGCAGCAGCTCTGAGTAACTGATGGAAAACAAGAATGTAGACGCCATAAGGCTTTGAAAGAGGGTATGGGAAGCTATGCACAGAATCTTTAATGCTGGGGCTTTCTGACCGCTCATGTGGGTACCCAGGGGACTCTTTTGATGAGTTTAGGATCAAAAGGTCCTGAGTGAGTCAGATTGCTGGGAAATGGACCCGTGGATAAATGGGGTCTAACTGTGGCCTGGCGTGTTGGCTAGTTGAAAGGACCTTGGCCATGGCTGTGGTAAAGAACAAATTTCCTACAGGCCTGCAAATGCAATGGCATTTCTAAAATCAATTAACACTAGCCAGTTGCAAGAAGAACATAACCTAAGAGAATATTTTATGATATTCTAGGATGTCAGAGTTGGAAGGTCTCTTGGAATTAATCTGCTTTACCCTTTGATTGATTATTTGGTGATTAATTGAAGACGGAGATCATGGATGACACTCGCCTACAGTGATGCAGCTCGTGGTAGAGCAAGGATTAGCATTCCGGGTCTCCCGGTGCCCAGTCCACTGTGCTATTCTGCTACAAAATGTGCCTTTTGAATCTGTGATTGTATCAGCTCCTTCATTTACCAAACACCTGTTGTGGAGCTCCACCTGAGTGGAGCGAGGCATTGGAAATGGAGAGCGGAGCAAAGAAACCATTCCATCTTTGGTAGCACGAGCTTCTGAGCTCGCGGTAGTAGAGGGGTGTGGTGTGCCATCAGAACTCTCAGTTGGCTCACCTCTTAAACAGCATCAAACACTTTCAAAGATGTCATTGAATTTGGACTTCAGAAATATCTATTTGCACCCATGAGATGCTGAGGATACTGGAGTGGACAAACTCCTAAAGTCTTCATCTTCAAAGAACTTAGATTCATCGGGGAGATATATATATATATATATATATATATATATATATATATATATATATAATGTAACATACATATTTTGATACCTAATATGTCAGCATGCTGGTAAGTGCTAAGAAGAAAAATAAATCAGGAGAAGGAGACAGATAGTGGCAGAGAGTGCTCGTGTATACAAAATGATCAAGGAAGGCCTCCCTGAGGAGATGACAGAAGCACAACCACCTAAATGAAGTGAAAGGGTGGACCAGGCGGCGATGAGGAAGAAAGGCATGTTTGGTGGGCTCAGGGAAAGTGCAAAGGTCCTGAGAAGAGAGTCTTCTTGGTATGTTTCAAGAACAGTAAGATGCCCTGTGGCTGGAACCGAACAAGCAAGGGGGAGAGGTCCTGAAGACGGCATCAGCCAGGGCCAGGGCCAGGGTATAAAGAAACACAGCCCGTAACAGAAGGGTAAAGGATAGAGAAAGAAAAAAATCTCTGAACCAGGGAACCAAAGCCTCTGCTTCTAGAATTTTCTCTGCACCTGACCTCCTGAATGACTCTGAGCGTCCAGTTTCCCCTGCTGGACCTCAGGCTTTCTGTCTATATGATGAAGGGACCGAAGGTGGTGACTAAGGACCTCCCTGCTCTGTGGTCTGCAGAACTCGATTATGCATCCCAGATTAACCCATGGGCAGAGAGTAGATTGTGCATCCTGGCAAGAGCTGCAGCATGGCCTGTCGGCGTTCCCGAACTTTCTGGTTGTCTCTTTACAGGCAGTCAGACGCGGCCGAAGTTTCAGGCATTTCAAGAAAATCAAATTCCTTTAACAGTGTGAGGGGGATTTGCAACAAAGCTCCTCAGTAAACTGAAGCCACAGAAATGAGACAGGCCACAAGCAAACACGACTCCTCTTGGTGGGAAGTTATTGTACGTCTCCTTGTATAATGGGTGAAATCACATCTTTTGCAAGTTGTGCATCATCCGTGAAGACTTTCTTCTTCTAATGATTGGCTGTCACTCTGTCTTTGTAAAGTGGGTAATGGAATTATTTTTAAAGCTTTCACTTAACAGCCTTGCTCTTTGTAAAGACCCGCTTGAGGAATGCAAGCGTCTTTAGCTAGGGAAGTGACAACTGTCTCTGACATTAAATAGATCTCTTTCTTACCTGTCCTGTTAAACATGCGGGATATCAAACTCCTCTTCCCTATGACAGCGGTTTAGATTCATGCTACACGTCGTGCAGAACGTAGGGTGCACAGCTGGTGAACACACCGGGAGGTACATAGAGCCACATCAGGGTTACATTTAAAGGCCTTTTAACAGCACGTCTGAGGATGAAAATGCTGCCTCTGGAGGTTACAAGTTTCTCGTTCCTGGAGATGATCAAGAAAAGACCATTAGGCAGGATATTACAGACAGTGGGATGTGTCAGTCGGAGAGCTGAACACGCTGCCTTCAAAAAGCCCTTCCCACTCTGAGATCTCCCCCATTAGCATAATCTTCCCTTCACCTGAATTCCTATGACACAAGAGCAGGGTGGGGGGGATCCTCAATGCCATTTTAATCGTCATGCGCCTTTGCCAAGAAGATAAAACCAGGAAGGTCTGACTACAAATATGTGCAGCCAAAGAAATGGGTTTGAAGTCATATGCAGTGGTCTCGAGGGTCCTAGCACCCAAGGGGAGAGAAGAGAGAGAGAGAGAGAGTGTGTGTTTGTGGTGTGTGTGTGTGTGTGACTCCATCCATACTACTTAGCTGTGCTGGGCTCTCTGTCTTCTGCATTTAATATTCTATTTTTGAAAATCACAGGCTTAAATTAGTCTTAGTGGTTCATACTCAGAAATGGTTTTGGTATTATGTTTTAGCCTAGCATTACTTCAAAGTTAAATAATATAACTCATATTTAAATTTTTTTTCTCATGATACACCGTTTAGGGGCCTGTGAGAAAAATGCCAAAAACTTCACATCATCCTTTCAAAAGTTTAGAGAAATTTTTAAAAAATGTTTAGGGGTTTCTGGTTTGTGACAAAAACCTGAACATACATGTTTACCTCCTCTTGCTTCCAGTTGAAAGGCACAACAGAAAATTAAATGGCAGAGCATAAAGTCATGGAAAGGTAGAGAACAGAACTAGGGTATCAGCACCCCAGGACACTTAACAGATTCCTGAAAGATGACAAGTAGATGGCTTGTCAGGAACAGCTAACCCCGAGTGGAGAAGGTAAATGACCAGAAGAGAAGGTTGCAGCAGAGGTGGAGATATTTTAATAAAAGTCTAAACAGATTCCAAATGTGAAGTCTGTGAGTATGCAAAGCCAAGAACTAAGGAGTAGTATCTATGTTATTTAATAAAGAAAAAACTCTTCATTGTATATCTGAACTATTCAATCTTCTCTCTGTATACAGAGGAACCTGCCGTGACGCGGTAGGCAGAGAACACTCCATACTGTAGGAACTGACACTTGCTGAGGGAAGTCTTGGTTGCCAAGTGTTAAGCCTGGCCTCAGAATAACCTTCTTACCTGGCAGGCTGGCGGAAGGTGGAAAGGTAGAGGGAAGGCAGTCTGCTCACAAAATCCAACCTGAACCCCACCAGCCAGCACAAACACGTAGACTCACACACGGTTTAGTATCAGTCCTCCCATCCGAAGAAAAGCGGGTGGGCAAACAAGCCAACACGGTATTAGAAGAAACTCATGACGGCTATCTGCACTAGTCAAGCAATTCCCCATTCATAAATCTGAGTGGACACCTACATTTGCCCTACATTCAAAAAGTGAGATACATAAGAATAACTCATCTCCTAAGGAAGAAATAGAGTTAATCCAAGGAACAAACACACAAGCATGTAAAAGCATAATGGTCATTGTTAGAGTTAGGTAATATTGAAATATCTTTAAATGGGAAGAGCTAAAAGAAGAACACTTGGAAAATAAGGGAAAAAACCATTTGAAATTTATAATAAAATCATCATTGGCCAAAAAAAAATCCATAGAAATTGTGAAAGATAAAATCAGGGATATCCCCCCAGAAAGGAGAACAAGATTAAAAAAAAAAAAGAGGAGAGAGGAAAATTAAATGATAAGGAAGAATAATTCAAGATGTTCATAATCTAATAGATGCTCTAGGAAAAAAGAACAGAGAGAAACAAAAAGGGAAATTTTCAAATAAATAATAGAATTAAAATTTCCAGAACAGAAGACCACCAAACCTCAAGTTGCAAAGACCACTAAAGGCCAAGAAGCAGAATGAATGAAACACGACCCACATTTCAATGTATATATCCTTGTGAAAGTTTAGCATGTCAAGAATAGGAAGACAAGCTTAGATGTTTAGAGAAAAAGAAAGAAACCTAAACAAAACAAAATTGTTTTAATTAAACCAAAAAAAAAAAAAGCTAATCAGATTATCAACAGACCTCTCATCAACAGCATCAGATACTAATGGAGAAGCCCTTAAACATTATGGAATGAAGGCATTTTCGTTGATGCAAGAACTCAGAAAGTTACTCTTCATCCACTTTCTGGAGGTAAAATAATTGAGGGTACATTGCAGCAAAATAATAAATATAAAGATGCTAAAAAGGAAAACATTAGATTCAAGAAACAGAGAAACTAATCCAAAAGCAAATGAAAAAAAAAATCTTATTCACACTGCATAACAGCAGTTTGGGAAAGCAATCAGTCCAAAAGAAATCATTAGACAATTAATATGATTGATTGAAAATATGGATATATTACATATTGTAAAGAAGGCATATGCTTGTTTGGTAATCAAGAAAAAAAACAATTGAAAACACCAAGAGAAATATAAAACTATACTACAAATTTAAGAATCAAACAAAGCAAACTAAAATATGAGATGACTTGGAGTATTTAATGAAGCAAAAGAAAAAGAATCACTTTGTATATATTGTTTGGATCTCTCTTAATCACACACTATTAGTGACAAAGAGTTCTATTTTCTTTCTCTATTGGTCCAAACACAGTAGTTGATCTAACAGTGAATAATATTAATATGATAAAATATTTAAAATTCTGCTTGTTGGTTTCCATGTATAAAGTTCACATATAGATTAAAAATGAAAGAATTAATCATAGTACAGATAGAACGTAACTATTTTGTAAACCTCGACAATGTAAGTCACTACGGAGCTGCCATATTAGACCTTGGAAAGTGTTAAATGGATGAGGGACAGAGAGTGACAATGTTCTCACCCTATCATACAGGAGAAGATGATTGGTGAAATAAGAAATAGAAGTTTAAGTATGTCGTTTAAAATAGGCAAGTGGATAAATAAATGAATAGACCTATAACTAGGATATTTAGAACTATGGCATGAACTTGAAGAGTGACAGAAGTCAGAAAAGGCGAAAAATAATTACCACTGGAAAATGGGCTTGGGGAGAGAATTACCTTTTCCTTCCATAAATTTTCTGCACCTTTTATGAATTTTTCGTATGTGCATGAATGGTTTTGTAAATGATAATAATAGTATTTAAAAATTAAATTGCCCTGGGGCGCCTGGGTGGCTCAGTTGGTTAAGCGACTGCCTTCGGCTCAGGTCATGATCCTGGAGTCCAGGGATCGAGTCCCGCATCGGGCTCCCTGCTCGGCAGGGAGTCTGCTTCGTCCTCTGACCCTATCCCCTCTCATGTGTTCTCTCTCTCTCATTCTCTCTCTCTCAAATAAATAAATAAAATCTTTAAAAAAAAAAATTAAATTGCCCTGTTCCAAGAAGGTAACATTTATTGAGACCCTCATATAAAGGCATCCCATACATCATCTCGGCTTACTCGTACCATAAAACAAGTACGATGTGGTCATTATCTTCTCTAAACATGATTTTCTACATTGGTAAAATATTGATGGTAAGTTGGTCAAACAGTTGACCAGTTGTGTGATGCTAACTCCCCTCAGCTATGCCAGGCTTCCTCAGGAGGGCGCTCTACACAGACCCATGTATCAAGACTAAAGAGACAGGTTCGAATCCTGTCTTTATGGCCAGCTTGGTTCATGGCTTGGAGCACCTGTTTCATCTCAGTTGTCTTCGTCTTTGAAATGATGAATGGACCTGAACAGAGAAATATCTAGGACTTTGTATCTTTAAATATAGTCCGTTTTCATTCATACCCCTCCATTCCCACCCCCACCCCCACACACTCACAGAGAAGTACAGACTTCAGAATTAGCTAATTCTATTAGCTCTGTAACCTTAGGCTGGCTACTTAACCTCTCTGAGACAATTTATTCATTTATTTTAAAAAGTCAATAAACACACTCTAATTTCTTTATCGTTATTTTCATCTTGCTTCTTCTGTCTGGCCAGATGGGGGCGTTGCCTCCCTTGGCATTGGTCAGCCAATAATTTGAAGTTGTGTAATGCCTGGCATCTGGAAGGGAGAGAAGAGGCTATTACCACAGGCTCTAATTCAAGAGCAGAGACCCCTCCTGGATCATGGGATTATAATGTGAACTGTATACTTAACTTCTTCATCAAGCAAAAAAGAAGACTGTGCTTCCCAGAAATGGATGATTTCATAGTTCAATGAGTTTAAAATAAAAATAATGCAATACAGGGCTTAAATAGAGGAAGGAAACAAAATGGTGAACTTCTGTCATAGATAGGAAATCTTCAGGGATGTTATTCCAATTGTGCCCAAGGTCCCAGGACTTGTAGTGTGGTGTGGGCTGCTCTAGGCATGATGACATAGAGAAGTCTCCCTGCGGATATAGCCTCCCTTCCAATTGTATCTCCTCATGCAATTGTAATTTGACCTTATATGCAAATATCTCAAACCCACAGCCCTTAGGAGGGGCATTTTTTCTCTGTTCTCCCAAACTCAGGATCTGACAAAGAGAGAGGAAGGGGGGGGGGCTTTAATCGGATTTTATAGATTAAAGCTTCCTATGCCAACTACTTCAATGGAGGCAGCATGAGAAGCAACTGGTCTCTCCAAGCTTCTCCATGAAAGTGGTAAAGAAGGTATGTTGTAGGTGTTTATAAAAGTATCAAATAAGTCAACTTCATCCCTAGTCTTGGACTGACAGGTTGGTATCAGAACTTTCAGAGCTGTGATTGATGAGGGTGATACCCCCAAAAGATGCTTAGATAGATAATGTGACTTTTCTCTTTCACTATGCAGTGGATTCTTATGCCTCTGGGCAAACATTTGAGCTCATGGGTCTTCTGAAGTTGATATGAACAGAATGTCTCTAACCTCTTTGGAGTTGAGGTTATTTAAAATGTTTGGAATAATAATAATAATAATAATAAGCTTTTGATTTATAGAAGTTTCCTAGCCAACCTCAGGACAACATATGAAAATGGTTACTGAATTTTACATCCGTAAGATGCCAGAATTTGAAGGGAACTTTGACATGACCTAATCATATTGATTCATTTTAAAAATGATTAAACTAAGGCTAAAGGAAGTGATATGATCTATCCAAGTCCACGAATCTTGTATGGATTGAAAATGGCCCCAAACCACTCACTTATCCTTGTATTTATTTAAGCAGAGAATGTCTACTGAGCACCTACTCAGTCCTAGTGATTACACCAGGCTATGGGAAAACAAATATGGATATGTGATCACTTCTGCCTTCCAACAGCCTCCTATCTGGAGGAGAGGCAGGCACATGTCAGTCCCAGGGTAACAGAGAAGGACCTAACAGAGATATGGTAGCCATGAAGTCTAGGACCTCTAATTCTTGTGGGGCTGGGAAAGACTTCACAAAGGTCATCCTATTCGAGTAGAGACTTGCAGAAGGAAAAGAAGAGGGAAAGAAATATTTCAGGTGGAAGAAATAATATGCAAGATTTTATAGGTCAAAACAATTCAAATGTTACTAGTCCAAGTTCAGTCTCATGGGACATTAATATCCAAGGAGTCTAGAATATGCATCCAGACTCTAAATTCTGCAGAATAACAGCACATCATGTAGAAGTGGAAAACTTGGACGTGGGACACGGTGGGTTTCCACCTACTTCATAGTGGGGCAAGCAAATCAGAGCAGCTCTTGAATGTAATGAGAAGAGGTCATTTTAGGGGATCCAGAAAGAACATTTGCTCCAAAGAAGAGCTCC
Source organism: Neomonachus schauinslandi (assembly GCF_002201575.2). NCBI lineage: Eukaryota > Metazoa > Chordata > Mammalia > Carnivora > Phocidae > Neomonachus > Neomonachus schauinslandi. The sequence continues at coordinate 12,302,128 of NC_058412.1, read as the reverse complement.
GCCTACTGTACTCTGAATCTCAAAAATGGGAACCAAACATCCAAAGCCACAACTCCTTAAGGATGGGGATAAAAATGTAAATGCTCTGGAAGGTAGAAGCCCAGGACATCCAACGCCTCATAAGAAATGTACCAATTAACATATGGAGTGTTGTGGTATGCAGTATTTTAAACAGTAGAGTTTAAATCTTTCTTTTCCTTACCCTCAATGGAAGGCATCTCGATTTACAAAGAAAAAGTTCCCTTCTTTAATGTGTTTTCAAGAAAAGAGACTCCTCTTTTGTTCCCCTAGAGAACTGAAGGGAAAGATCTCTACTGTCATGGTGTATAATCAGAGCTATAAGCGTAGTGGGGAGGTAGCAGTACGTAGTGATCAAGGGCAGGGCCTCTGGAGCCAGACAGCCTTGGTTTAAACCCTGGCTTGGACACTTATTAGTTGTGTGAATTTAAATAAGTTGCATAACCTCTCTGTGCTTCAGACATAATAATAATATTTATCTTATAAAGATTTTGAGGGTCTTTGCTTATGAGCTCGTTTGTAGAAAGCCTGGTACCTAGTATTACATCAGTATTTTTTTCTAACATGATTTTTAAATTATTATTAATTAATTTGCAAAGCGTTGCAATGAGGACTGGTTTTTCTTCCTAGGTCTCGATTATGGTTAAATGGATTGCCCAGTCAGTGTCCAGAAGATTGTGTTTGTTCATCAAGCATTATAATATTATTAGCAATATGGAAGAATCAGACGTAATCTTTGCCTCAAAAAACGTATAATCAGATTGAGTGTATTCATTTCATTCTTATAAAGTAATACAAAATACGGACTTTAATTCCTTCATTCTACTTTGACTATTCATTCTTCTTCCTCTGTGCCTACCTAAATGCTACCCATTTCTCAGGGCCCCATGCCATTGCTGGGTGTACCAGTCAGGGTCCAATCAGGGAAGCAGAACTATATGGTAATTTTAACAGGGAAAATCTAATATAAGGAATTATTAACTGTAACAGGGGATTACAGTAGTGAGAGATTGGCTAATAAGAAATAAAGAGGGCGCCTGGGTGGCTCAGATGGTTAAGCGTCTGCCTTCGGCTCAGGTCATGGTCCCAGGGTCCTGGGATCGAGTCCCACATCGGGCTCCCGGCTCAGCGGGGAGCCTGCTTCTCCCTCTGACCCTCGCCCCTCTCATGCTGTTTCTCTCTCACTCGCTCTCTAAAAAATAAATAAAATCTTTTAAAAAAAGAAAGAAAGAAAGAGAACACCAAAGGCTGTAGGAATAGCAGATATAAAGGGCAGCCACTAGGATTCAGATCGCAGAACGAAGGAGAATGGTCCCTTGGGCCGAGGTCCAGACCTTCTTGAAGAGTCCAGGGCTCACAGGATGGGAGAGACATGGTTGTGATGCCATGCCAGTGAAACCTCTAGGGTGCCAGGGACATCTGTTCATGGACAGGTGCTTGACTAGAGGCGCTTTGCTATAAAACCACCTGAGGCTGGGAGTAACCATGAGATGCTAGCCCCTCGGTGCTGCTGGCTTCTATGTACTCCGGTATCTGTTCCTGTTGAAAGAGCCTGATGCTATGGAAGCCACCACACTGCAGGAGGTTGGTGCTGGGACAGCTGCATGCAGTGCAGGAGACTCGTACTGGAGAAGTCAGGTGCATTACCAGAGGCTGCTGAGCAAGCATGCTGGAACCAGGAAGAGAAGGCTTTCCTCCTGCAATTCTCTCCACTGTTCTCTAATGACAACACTTAACATCCATTTCCTTTGTTGGTTGGCAAAGGAAAAATATTTAAAGAACTCAGCTCCACTTTCAAATAACAGGCCCAAAGAGGGAATTTGGAAGCTTGAGGCAACTTGGTAACTAGCACAGTCCACCCCTTTGACCATTGAGCTTCCATATGAAATTCTTTAACAGGAAGCTAATGTCTAGTTCACTGCAGCTTCCACCAACGTGGTCTTAGGGTTTACCTTGTGGGCCACTTAAAACATGTCTCTTATGACATGATAACCTTGATACTTAAATTTCTTCTTGAGTACTTTTCTTTTTAAGCATGGATAACCCTCTGGGACTGAAACATGGCATCATGGTATGAATTTTGGCTGCCTGGCCACGTGGGTGGCTTTTATTAAACTTACTTCCAAAGAAACTTTGAGTAATGTTTTTTAATCCATGTTGCATCCTTTTGGCCATTTATTTAGTTTGGATGTTCATTTGTACAATCAATTAATATTCATTGAAAGCCTAGTCTGTGATATGTGAGAAGGGTTTCTTCCTTGTAGTCTATAGATCTGGGCACTGACCGGGTCCTCGGGTCTTTGTCAGCCCCTCCTGGACATTTTCTGAGGCTTGCCAACCTACCTTCTATCCTTTGTAAGAAATGACATCTTTATCATTATGGGAAGTGAAGATTTTTCCCTCTTTACCACCTGCTTAAGCCTTGAAACTCCTCTCAGTAATTATAAGATGCTGTTGTTTCCAATTTCATTGGCTCTAAATCCAGTAAGATTTACCCTCACATGGGAAAAGGTATGAGAAGGGTTGGCATAAATTATAAATGCCTGTGCCAAGGCATGCTTTTCCCATTACTACAAAGTATTGTAGAGGTTTCTGGGCATGAGCCAGAGATTTCTCATCCCAGATTCAAAATCAACAAAAGGCCCAAGAGTAGGATCTCTAGTGCTGGAACAAATAACATTTTCATACCATTCTCTGTTGAAGTGGGATTTCAGGAGAGCCTGGAGGTAGCCAGAATTCAAGAAAGAAGAGAGGTGGTTCCAGGTAATGGGGCAGAGTGGGAAAGGTCAGAGAGACAACAGGTAAGGAAATGGGAATGGAAAGACAGCCAGCCCTCTGACAGAAAGACCTCCACACTCAGGGGAGGGAGCCAGAAAGTCTAACATCCAGAGAATATCTTCACCTTAATCCCGTTTCTTCTCTACCACTGCCTAAATTGTGAGCTGTGAACATTGCGTAGGTGTTTGCCTAAATAAAATTCCCACACTCTGTTCTGTACTTTTATTTTGTTTTTTTGTTTTGGGATTTTTTTTTTAATTCAAACTATTTTAGGGAGACAGGTGCCTCTCTCTTTTTGCAAAGCAAAATAGCAGGACAAATTGCCATGTTTCATCTGGTTGATTCCCAGAGGGTCCACATTCACCTCTCAGACTCTGAGTTCTCAGAGGATGTCACAGGGACACGACCACCCTGGCATGAGGTCGCATCCCAGGCTTGTCATTGCTGCTGCATCTACAAATGTTGTTATTCCCGGTTTCCTGCCCAGCTCTCTGAGATAGGAGTGAACGTTTGTGGTAATTAAAACAGTGTGAAATTTGCACTGTCAGGAAACACAGCTATTTTTTTTTTTTCCTCTGCCAGCCATCATGCTATTTTTAGCAGTAGGCTTCACCATTTATTTGCTGGGCAATGACATCAAGAAACAGATATTAAGCAAGGAAGCCAATTTACTCCACAAAAACATCCATTATCTTTATCATCAACAGAGACTGAAAAATAATCAATTAGAATGCTTCACTTGGGAATGACTAATTGAATTGTTAAATCTATGGTATTGGGGAAGTCACCCTGGGAGCCTAAATATTATTTCGTATAATGGGCAAGACCCTATGCTAAAGAAGCTTCAAATTAGTACGACTCTGTACATCAAGATCATGTTCATCAATCGACTCAAGTTACAAACCAAACTTCTTCATCCTGAATCTACTGTTTTGCAATTTGATCTTATTCCAGAGGAAGTGTCACACTTCCATTGAAAATGCGTGGAAAAAAAAAAAGAAAGAAAATGCATGGAATATTCACTTCTAGCTCTTGAACACCCTATCATAAGAATATCTCCCAAAAGATAATGCCCATAATCAACCCAGACTAGGACATAGAGTTACACAGATACATGTGTGTGTGCATGTCACACACTCATGCACGCATTCGTACCCATACCTATGCATATACAGACTCATACACATACCTACCTACACACACACTGTTCTCAGCTTTTGAATATCTATAAAACTGGGAACTTGCCTATTCTCACACAGAGAACTTGAGCACAAGTAGTATGGTTTAACCAAAGAGCCAGCCCAGAACACAGAATGATTTTTCATCATTTCTCCTTCATTCAATTTACTAAGAATTACATACCTAAGACCGTCTAACACTCTTAGGATATGTGGATGAGGAAGAGATGATTCTGCCCTCAAGGAGTTCACACTTAGTGAGAAGGACAGGCTGAGAGACTGTTCATTGCAATGCAAGTTGACAGATGCCATGAGAAGTCTCAGCATAGGCAGCTTTGGGATCAGAGAGAGCCCTTCATTGACATTTTAGAGGAGTCTGGCAGTGAACCCAGAAGAACTGAAAAAATATGGAAGAGGTGAATGTGGACCCTCTGCACTCCAGGAGGAAGCTGTACCTATTTCAGAGGGTCACAGTTAGAAAGAGACTGGAGTATGTGGAGAATATGGTATGTGCCAAGTATAGACTTTGAGGTAGCATGTGGAAGGCTCGAGAGATGGAGGCAGGGCTTGGTGTGCAGACTAAGAGAGTGATCTTCCTTCTAAAAATCTTGAGGAGGCTCTGAAATGTTTTTAGCAGAGAAGTAACTTGATGTGATTATTTTAGGGAGATCATTCTGGCACTAATGTGGGTCATGGGTGGGAGAGTGAGGGCAACGTAGAGAATGGGCAGGTGAGGTGGGAAAGAGTGTAGAAGGGGAACCAACATGGGGCACTTCTGCAAAAGTCTGAATAAGAAAGCACCCAGACCAGAGCTGGATGACTGGAAGGAGAGGAGGAGATAAAGGTGTCGGGGAGAGAGAACTGACAAGCAGCATGGTACCAGGGAGGACGGAGGCACCCAGCTTCCTGGGTTGATGAAGAGGGCCTTCCTAAAGCTATTTACTGAGATAAAGAGCAAAGGGAGAAGCTGCCCTAGAAGGAAAGTATAGCTTTGGACATGTTGGATTTACCATGTGTGTGGGGCCATGGGAAGAGGTGTGGGGTAGACAAAGATGTGTCAGTCTGACACTAGACCAGAACAAGGGGATTCCTGCATGGCCTTCCTTGAGCCTTTTGCTGGGATGAAAGGATCATCACTGCTTTGGGACCCTCACACCCCAGAAAATCCCCTGCTCAGTGGTGGGTTGGAGAGGGGAATCTTTCCTCCTCTGACTTCTCTTTAGTTAGTTAGATGGAAGGTACTTAGCCCAAAAGAAGCTACCAGTGTGTCCAGCAACTTCCACGAATCTAGAGCAGAGCTAACTTTCCCCTTCAAACAGCCCACTTTTAGAATAAAGTGATTCTTTTGAAGAGGATTGTACAGACAGATTAAGATATGCTACCTTGAGGGGCGCCTGGGTGGCTCAGTTGGTTAAGCGGCTGCCTTCGGCTCAGGTCATGATCCTGGAGTCCCGGGATCGAGTCCCGCATCGGGCTCCCTGCTCGGCAGGGAGTCTGCTTCTCCCTCTGGCCCTCCTCCCTCTCATGCTCTCTGTATCTCATTCTCTCTGTCTCAAATAAATAAATAAAATCTTTAAAAAAAAAAAAAGATATGCTACCTTGAGGGTCCAGTTGCTTTTTATAATTTTTTAAAAATTTGTTTAAGAGGATTCTAATTTTAGAATTCAGAGGATTCAGAGAATAACCTTCTCTCTTTCATTTTATTCCAACCCTTCTCCTCCTCTTTCTTCCTCCCTCCGTAAACCAGGCCATGACCTATTCCAGCGTAAGGTGAGAGTTCTCCCAGGGTGCCCATATCAAAGGTCCTTGGCAGAGATGCACCAACCTCAACAGCCTCCCTGCCAAGTACCAGTCTTTGTCTTTCCCTCTTAGGCAAAATGACCTTCAACGGAAATCACTGTTTTATAACTCAAGGAAAGGACAGCCTGTCTATGTTTTGCATCTGCACATATCTACCTTAGTAATAGAGAAATAAGGTTCTTTGCTAAGAAACTGAATTATAGGGGACTGGCCTTGATTTTATTTTGTTGGGTTTTCAATCCTTCCAAAGCACTGGAAAAACACATCCATTTAAAGATGACTCTGAGTCTTGGGTCCCACCATCTCCAATTTCATTGCATGTTTTCCCAGAGAGAGATTTAAAGTTCTCACCCTCTCACATCAAGAAAGCACCCTTTATAAGTGAGAGGGAGAGGAGGTTAGTTCTGAATCCGATTTCAGTGTTTTGTGTTTTTTCTTGAAATCGAGAAGAAGGCAAAGGCAGACTTTAACATAATCATGAAATAAATTAGGCCAGGATGGTGGAATTTGGAGATCCTTGCCCCCCTGCTCAGATCTCTGCTAAGCAGCCATCCTTGCTCATGGAAGTCTTTTCAAGTGTGTGTCTAAAAACAAAGCCAAGGTAGGAATTTAGAATCATAAAGTGCTTAGACCCTTTTGCTCCAGCAATTGCAAGTCTGGAATTATATCTTCAGGAAACCACTACAAATGTAAGAAAGGCTTTGTACGCAAAGATGTTCATCACATTGTTGTTTATCGTAGCAAAAAAAGGCAATGGGTAAAATATTCCAGGCAAATATTTCTGGCAGAAAATTTATAGTGTAATGTCAAGTAAAGAAAGCAAGATTTTTAAAAAAGTTTATTCTCTATGCAACTTCTGAGCTACAAATATTATTTATGATAAAAGACTTGAAAGACACATATCAAAATATTAACAGTTGTTGTTTCAGGCTGGTGGTATTAGGAGTTCAAATATGCAATGGGAAAAAAATAGTATAAGAGCTTTTCTTCTTATTTTCCCCAACATTGTTCAACACTGGGGAATAGAGCTCAAGGTTGAAAAGTAATTTGTTAAAAATAAAATGTGTGTATTTTAAGTATTGTCAGTTTCTTTTGCTTTCAATGGAGTGGAGACTAGAGGAGTAGAAGACTTTGTGATAATCCCAGAACTACAAGAGATATTCAGTGAATATATATCTTTTACCACAAACTGAGCCACACACTAGGATCATCAGAAGGAGGTGAAGAAATTCAGTGATGACTGATTCATGGCCTAGATGGTTCAGATATCAGTCAGGAATACACATGACCATAATGTAGGTGCCATGGGAGAAACATAACTGAAGGACTTCAAGAAGAGTCTATGGTCCACAAGTTCTGATGGGTAGAAAATGTATAGACTTGATGTATAGATTATAAGAAGGAGAGTGACGAAAAATCATGATCAGTAGTTCTTACACCTTACCCAATGCCTGGTGCCGAGAAACACATGTTTGCCCAGCTGCCAACCACTACTTAGAGCTAATTTGGGTTTGGCCAGACTGTGGATATTCAGGATGAGAATTTGTAGTTCATTTTGTAGACAATGGGCACCCCCCAAAAGTGTTTAAGCAGAGGGAGTGAAAGGTAAGAGCTTTGTTTTAAGAAAATCTGGATGGTGGTGACAAGCAGGAGGAATTGCAGGGATAAGGCTGAAGGCAGAGGTTGGGCATGGGGGGTGGGGAATGATGCTAAGGCACCTTGTAGCAGAAGTAATTATTAGAAGGGTTGAGAGAGACAATGTGGAATGGCAGGACTGGAGATGTGCCTGAGAGCAGGGCGAAGGACAGGAAGGAGTCCAGAATGGGGATATGGGTACTAAACAGTACTGCATAACCTCTAATTTTGAACTTGGGTTACCTACATCTGCCAAAAGTTGCTTTTCAATTTCACAACCATCATGCTTTCCTGTGAATTTGGAGTTGAGGAGGACATGTGGATGCAAGAGAAAAACTTGCAGAGCAAAGTCATTGCCAAACAGGTGAGTTTCCTCAGGAAATCATCAAGGGGTCTCTTTCAGTTTCCACTCACACCCATCTTTCACCTGGGTTTCTGTCACAAACTGCAAGAGCTTTGGCAGAGGGATCTCACAGAACTTTGATCCTTTTATGAGGCAGCTCGTCCAGACTTGTAGCGCCCGCCTCCTCCTTTCCCGGGCTCCCACTCCCTTTCTCAGCTATTCTGATTATCCCTTTGGAATTCCTCACATTTCACATGTATGTAACCTCTGGGCCAGAGGTCTTTTAAGGCACAAACAAACCTGGAATCTCCTTGAATAAAATCAGTCCTCAACCCTACAAATATGGTGGGGACATTTTTGGTTGCCTACCCAGAATCCATTTCCCCCTTCATCCCTGACTTTTACTCAGACATTCACACATTCTCCGTCTGTTTCTGTACTTCGAAGAAAGCCAGCTGAACTCTCAGTTCCAGGAGTGGGACGGATTAGCTAGAGTAATTATGATTGGTTCAGGAATTGTAAGGCTACAGCGTGGCCCAATGAGACCTAAGGGATATGTCCTGGTGCTTCTGCAAAAGTAGTTCACTCTAAAGAGCCGCCAGAACATACGGTGTTTCTCTTCTTCTGGATGAGGTTTTGTACAGATGATGTCCCAGAACTACCACAACTATCTTGCTGCCACAATGAGGTTGAAACTATTGCAAAGAGAAGAACTGAAAGAAAATCATAGCAACCCCTTTCATATTTTAAGTCAGTTTGAGTTGACCTGGAGCTGTTTCTCAATGGGTGTCATTTTGGTAAATATTAAGGATGCCTTTGTTGCCACAGTAATAGAGAAGTGAGCCTGACATTTAATGCAGGAAGACCAAGGAAGCTAGATGGAATTTATGAGATAAGCTTGCATGACAAATATTCCCTCATTCTGCACAATCTTCTAATGACCCATCGGGCTTCTAGATAGGTGACAAACCTATTTATTATTATCTGAGCCTACATACACAAAACATCTTACTTTGTGTATGGTTTCAATGAACACTGAATTTTCCATCGTTTAAATTAAGGGAAGATTGTACTTCCGTTTGAAACTCTTCCAAGATTTGGTCACCTTTTCAGAAAATCATACCTTGTCACCAATGAAAATGGCACTCACTTATGGGGCTTGAGTCATCAACACAATACTCCTTTATCACTCAGCATTTATGGCTTGCACATTCATGGTGACTCTATCTCATGGTCCAAACTTCTGACAACTTCATCATGTGTACTAGTGTGATTGTAAGCCAGCATTTATAAGTTCATGTGTACATGTCTTTCTATTATAAAGTAACTTAATTGATTTCTCCACCATCCTGCTATTAAGGCATGATATATTTTCTTAATTATACAAAGTGGATTTACACACACAATATGACAAACTCATTAGATTATGGTAGTGACTGCACTAGTCATCTGAAAGAACCTATATCTCTGGTCAAAGAACTGTTTCCCTGTATCAGGCCCAAAGATGTTTAAACCCCATCTATCAGCAATCTCCTCATTAGGCATATACATTAAAGAAATGCAAATATGCATGCACCAAAACATGTGCACAAAATGTTCATAGCCACATGAATAAAAGTCAAAATGCGAAGTTCTCCTTACCTGTTGTTGAGGGGATTCTGGAAATAGTGAGAAAAATAAATCTCTAATGGGACTACCAGTCCTATCATGTAGCTATTCCAGGTGCAAAGTTACTTTGGAGAGCCTGAATTGCCAGGAAATAAGATTTTCCCTGATGGTAACCATGACCATTATTCCTCAAACTGATAGAACACATCGGTAGCCGGTCTCTCATGTGAGCCTCACACAATCCTTGGAGAGAAGGTGGGTTGCGGTGTTTTTTCCCATTTTATAGAGGGAGAAACTAGAGCACAGATTGGTAAAGTCCAAGAATTTATGGCTACCAAGTGGGGAAGGCTGGACTCCAACCCATTTCTCCTGAATCCCAGGAGATAGGTGTTTCCACTTAACCTGTTGCCTCTGAAGCTTAGAACCTCAGGAATATTATATTTGTGTCCACAGCTTGCTATATGTAACCATATATTCCCATTTTGGATGAAAGTATTTTCACCATGTAAGAACAATTCCTGATCTTCTTAATGATCTGTTTCCTAACATAAAGCAATCTTTTTTTGATGCCCTGTGTGTTTATTATTGGAATATATGTTATCATGGCATGAGATAGCTTAATTCTACATTGAATTTAGATTGCTTTTTGTTTGTTTTGTTTTCAAAGTCAGATAATCTATTCTACAGTAATAATGGTGTCATCTCCTCCTGCTTTATTCTGTATCACTGTGAGTAAGATTTCTAAATGGTGAAATTTCTTAGAATTCCATGCTGAATAAAAGAATTAATGCTATCACCTCCCATTTTGTGCATTCACACTTTGACACTTAGGAGTATATAAGGCATGTTCTTTTAGCAGAAACTACTTCCGTTAAGACTTCGGCTTTCACTTCTGACTGTTACAGCACATTTGGGCCCGTCTCCTCAGTTCACGTGCTCCATGAACGTAAGCAAATTCATGCTCTTTCATCTCGCCACTTCCTAGACTTACCCTACTCCACTTCTAGCGGCACAAGGCTACACTTTCAGTAGATAACCTGATCGAGCTGTAGGGGAATATGGGCAAACTGGGGAGTCAGCTGGATTTCTCTGTGGCCTTGGTCTCTTCATCTTTTCAGTTTCAGTTTTCTCCTCTACCAAATGGTGATGCTGTCACATATCTTTCAACATCGTCGGGATGACGTGTGATTTAGGCAAGGCACCCAGCTCAGAGCCTGGCAGAGAGTTGGCGCTAAATAATGCCTCTCTCTCTTTCTCTCTCTCTCATCCTCTTGGTCTCCTTCTCCATCCCCCCCCCACACACACACACCTTTCTCCTTCTCTTCCTCTCTCTTTCACTCTTTACATTACACACCAGTCCCTCCATTCTTCTTGGATGCACATGTTATACACACTATTCTCATGGCTTTCATAAATTGATGATATCGTCTTCAATAGCAGGGTCACACAAAGCCCTCTCTTATCCTAGCAAATTGAATAAGGTCAGCTGTGGTGGCGCCCCACTGCTGGCTCGGAGCTGATGTGTCCCTGCTGCCGGGGAAAGATGCTCTCTCTGGGGCAGACCAACCGTCCGCAGCGTAAGTGAAAGCAGCCAACCACTCACTGAGCATGTGGGCTTTGTGCTTTCTTTTACAAAAAGCAAATGGAATTAATAAGAAGTATGTCACTTAGTAATTAAAATTACATCCTTAAATAAACAAGTTAATAAGAATGATGAAAGATTTAGAATGGAAATTAAAATAAGAAATATTTCTGTCAATTTATTTTGACCACATAGTTCAATAGGTTATTTTGAGCCCAGGAAAGCAGCTGGAAATAAGATGCACAAAGAAATTCCGGGGTCTTCTGTCTCCACTTTACTTTTTGGTTAAGGATCTTATTTGTGGGATGCTCTGCAGCCATGTCTTTTCATGAATGACCTGAAGAAGCCAGGTGAATCAATTGAGATTCAGAGGGCTGGACCCATTGAAGGAATGGCTTGCTTTCACTTTATTCAGTGAAAGGGTTTGGACTAAGATTCCATCTTTGATTTGAGACACTGGAGTGCAAAAGACAGTACCAACAGGCAGATCTGGGACATACCCCCTGCCCTGTATCATACTAGCTATGTGACATTGGCCAGAATCTTAATCTGATCTTCAGTGTCCTCGTCTATAATATATAGCCAACAACTTCTACCTTATGGATTTGTGTGAAATTTCATAGAAAGTAATCCAAAATAAAACAGATAAGACAATATCCTAACACAGGCAAGCACTCAAAATGGTGGTTATGTTATTATCATTCTAATAATTGTTTTATTGTTATCATCACCACATGGAAATTTCTCCTGGGGTCTGGGTCTTGTCTCCAAATATGAACGCCTCCAGCATCCTTCCACTCGGATCCTTTGGATTTTCCCAGCACATATAGGCCAGACCACACTTGAGGCACCTTGTAAGTTTTGTGTCATTTCTCTGTTGTTGTCTCATTGCCCTGGGTGTTAGTGCCATCTCCTTTATTAAGTAGTATTCTACTTAAAGAAAGGGATTCTCCATCTTCTGTTTCTCCTAGAGTGCCCAGGAGTGTCAGCCCTTGTATCTAGTCAAGATTTCAAGTACAGTGCTGTGGATAGAACATTGGATTTGAGGACAGAAGACCTGGGCTTGAAGTCCAGTGTTCTTTCTTCCACATTTCACAATGCCTCTGGATGAATGTCACCAACCATGATGTTTAGTACCCTCAGGGACATGGGGGTCCCCACCCCATACCCACTCGCACCCCTCATGCACATGATGCGCTGATACTGAGCCTTTGCCCAAGTGAGACTATCAGATATGTTGCACTAGAAAACTTAAATTAGATCACAAGTTCTAGTGGGACAGGATATGGCATGGGAAGGGAAGGTTCAGGAGAAGTCAGGACGTAAATGTGAGGGGCTTAGAGATGCTAAGGGAAGAAGATGGTGGGTTGGCTTCATCCTACACCCTTCAAATGGGTCCAACCCACCCCATAACCCAGCACGGTGAACATGGAAGAGCCAGCCATGCTCCACCGTGCCCTGACTGTGATAGTCGCCGAGAGAACCTCCTCCACAGGCTCTTTCCCACCGTTGCCTTTGCTCAGTCTCACTGTCTCTCCCACATTTTGACTCTGTTATCTGATTCCTCAAATAAGCCTCGGGCCCTCCTTGTTTTGACAGCCTATTTGAACCTTTTCTCCAGTTTAATTATCCACAGATCTCAACTTGCACACCCCCAAATACCTCCCTTCTGCAACGTGCTAGGAGGTGACCTGGCTACCTACTTCACCCCATAAGAACATGGCGTTTGCTCAGCCCCGCATGAAAATGCTGGGGAGTTGTCAGGGGTAGATGGAGAGAAAGGGCTGGGAGGAAGGAGCAGTCTGCTTGAGTCAAGTGTCACCTCCAGTCAGAAGCTCTCATAAGCTCTTGCCAATTTAAGGATTAGCGCTCATACTGGTTTATAATTGTACGTAAAAATGTTCAAACTCACAACGTTTTTTTTTCTAATCCTTCAGATTTTATGTAGTCTTGTTAAGCAAGAGTACATGGTAGAATTTTGGTCTTACCACTCTTGCTCTTTGCACAGGTCATGTGCCCAGAGAAAATACCCCATTTTAAAGGCAGGTGGCTGGATCACGACCAAAAAAAAAAAAAAAAAAAAAAACCGGTTTGCAAATTCCACAATAATTTGTGAAAAGTCCGGGTGATTTTTTGCCAAGACATGCAAAAATTTAAAAGGTGGGGGGTACTAAAAGTGCAATTTGAGTTGGTAAGGGTGGGTTCGAACAGTGTAAAGTGAGTCTGATTGTCACAAAACTGAAAATCCAAGAAGTTGCAGCAACATCTAGGGAACAGCCAGGGAAGGATGGCCTCTAAGATGAAATGTTTACCTTGAACAGAACTAGTTTGTTTTGAAAGCGGAGATGTATCCTAGACGTTTTATTTACTGCATTTTAAGATCTATTTTTAGCGCTATTGCAAGTATTTTCCCCAACACCTTATTTGCAGTAAGACCTTTATTGCTCTTGCCAATTCAGGATTTTCAGCCTTGGTGTTTTTCAGACAACGGTGCCCACAGTTGCCGAGGGATTAGGGTTTACTGTGTGTATTTCCTTTTTAGCACCAGGCTTGCATTTTAGCTGAGTGCAGATTAGGTCAAATGAACCAACTGATTAGGTTGGCCATATTTGAGCCATAGAGTATATGCTGCCTAAGCAAGTCAGATTTTTATTCCTGAAAATAACACCTACTAAACCAAAGCACAACAATGGATACGTACCTGTTAATATGTCTATCTTTTATTTTTTCCCGCTTACTTCTACAAAAGGATTTGAAATGATGGTTATTATTTCATATGCATCATTAAGAGATGTTACAATTTAAAGTAAGATTTCAGATTTCCATCTGGTGATAAAAATTTAATCATTCATTCACTGATTCAACAAACAATTATGGAGTGTGTTCTTATGCCTGGCATTGGGGATACTATAGTGAAAGTAACACAATTCCTTCTTTCTCTCTCACAAATAAAAAAATAAAATCTTAAACAAATATTTTAAAAAATAGGGAAGCCTGGGTGGCTCAGTCAGTTAAGCGTCTGCCTTCGGCTCAGGTCATGATCCCAGGGTCCTTGCTCAGTGGGAAGCCTGCTTCTCCCTCTGCCTGCCACTCCCCCTGTTTGTGCGCACTCTCTCTCTCTCTCTCTCTGACAAATAAATAAATAAAATCTTAAAAAATATATTTAAAAGAAGAAAGTAACACAATTCCTCAATGGTCTCAAAGAATATGAGAATGAAGGATCCAGGATTTCAAGCCTAGCTACAATAAGCAGAATAACCCAGTCGGTTATTAGCCATTTATTTTGACAAATTATCCATCACAATTGCACTGAATAGTGACTTGGACAAACAAAAGGTGGGAAGTAGCATAAGAGTTAAGTAATGGTGACTTAGAGAATCAAGGGCCTTGGAAACCATCTTTCAGTCCTCCAATTTAGAGTAGCTACAAAGGCAGACACAGTGAATGACTTGTTCAAGGTCATAGATCAAGAAGCAGAGATTGTTGGGAATCTGCTGTGTGTGAGTGTGGATGAAGGATGAGTGAGACTTCCTTTCTTTGGAATTCTGAGCAAGTACAAATGTAGGCAGGAAACAATATAGTGCCATCGAAGTACCACCATTCATGAGATCCCAGCTGTTTTCCCTTGAGCCTTTTCTAAATGGACAGGCTTCCTCTTTCAAGAATGATTTTCCATGGGGTGCCTGGGTGGCTCAGTTGGTTAAGCATCTGCCTTCAGCTCAGGTCATGATCTCAGGGTCCTGGCATTAAACCTCACATCAGGCTCTGTGCTCAGAGGGGAGCCTGCTTCTCCCTCTCCCTCTGTCTCTGCCCCCACTTTTTTTTCTCTCTCTCTCAAATAAATAAATAAAATCTTTAAAGAAAAATAAAAAAGAATAATTTTCCATTGTTGACTTCAAAATAGGAGACGCTCTGTTTTCACCGGTTTGTTGTTGGTTTTTTGGGGGGTTCTGTTTTGTTTTGTTTTTAGTTTTTATTGTGTTTCTTTTGTTATTGTTGTTGTTTCTCTTTATTTCTCTATCCAATATCAACATTTCTACAAAGAAGGAGAAAAGTTATTAAAAGATTAGAACTCTGAACCCAGAAATAAAATCAGGTAAAGGTCCACAGGAAAGTTTTCTGAACCCACCACCCTGTATTCCTACCTGGGCTGTGTGGTCTGACCTATGAAATATTGTAGAAAGAGAACATCCCATTAAAGGTAGATACCTCAGTAACCACCAAAACACAGGTCTCTGAATTCCATAATAGTCTGTGAAAAGACAAGGTGATTACAGGTATATCTTGGTAAAACTTGCAAAGATAAAGAAAGGGAGACTGTATTTCTTCCTGTATTTCCTTCCAACCAGCCCCAGAATCTGTCAGTAAACAAGATGCCAAGGCTATTTACCAAACCAGGTCAGCCTGCCTGGCCACCCTTGGCTCTCCAGACAGAGTTTCTAAGGTACTTTTATAGAAAGGTAGAATCTCCTTTTTTTTTTTTTTTTTTTTGGAAGGTAGAATCTCCTTAACAGAGAGGAAATATGGAGCATGTAGGGCAACCAAATAATTTATTGCCCAAATCAGGACACTTCTGAATGTTGAAGAGGCACTATTAATAATTATTTCTAGGGGACACCTGGTGGGCTCAATCAGGTGAGCGTCTGCCTTCAGCTCAAGTCATGGTCCCAGGGTCCTGGGATCGAGTCCTGCATTGGGCTCCCTGCTCAGTGGGGAGTCTGCCTCTCCCTCTGCCCCTCCCCCCTACTCACGCGCGCTCTCTCTCAAATAAATAAATAAATAAATCTTTTAAAAAATTATTAATTCTAGACAATAGATATTAATTAGAACTTCCCAGGGAAACTGGGATATGTCATCACCCTAGGTATAGGGAAAGAGCTTTGGATTTGAGGTCAGACAAACCTGAGATGGAGTCAGCACCCCACCTCTTAAAGGCTGAGTTGGTACTTTGCTGTGTAAGATAGATAACATGGCATGTTTTGCAGCATGTTGTTTAGGATTAGCTGGTAAAGGTTGTGGCACATGGTAGGTTTTCAACTAAAGGTAACCGTAGCTAACATAGCAACCCTATGAGATGGGTATGGTTATTATCCAATTAAAAAGTTCAGGAAATGGAGGCACAAAGTAGCTAAGTTGTCTGAGACCACAGAACTAATAAGTGGTAGAGCTGAGACACCCCACCCCCACCCCGGGCCAGTTTGGCTTCATACTTTCTACATTGGCTTGTCTGTCAGCGTTATGTGAACCGAGTAAGGTGAGTCTATCTGCATGTGAGCTAAGCACCTCCTAGAAGAGGCAGTGTGATGGGCTGTCGTTGGGGGAGGGGTGGAGGTGGGAGGGGGAGGGGAGGGCTGGGAGCAGGAGACAGTGTGAACTCCCTAGGATCAGGCGCAGTGGATTCGCAAGTCTTGGCACACTTCCTCATTTCTCTTTGCACTGCAAAGTTAAATGCCCTGCAGCTCACTTGCTAAGTGACCATAAAAAGCGCCCCCCCCACCTCTAAAATCCATTTCCTAACCTGTAAATGAGGATGTTGGAGGAAATGTGCCTCCAGCTTGCCAGTCTGTTCTCCAAGATGAAGATATTTTCACTTCTCTTCAGCTCGTGAGTCCATTTTTGGCTGTGCCTCTGAGGTTCTGGAAAACCTAGAAAGGCCCTGAACAGCCGGGGCTCCCAGGAGTAGTGGGTTCGCCTTCTCCCTAGAGTGCCTCTGGGCAAGACCTGGCATCCTGGGCTACGTGGGCGAGGAGCGGATTCCCGCACACCCACACCTCAGCCAACCAGAGAAACTGACCACCCAGGCTCAAGCCTGCCCTGGCCACATCAGACAGCAGCCTGGGTGGCCTCTCTGTCACTGCAGGCAGAGCTGTCCACCAGGATTAGCTGGACCAGCCACAATGGCTCTTGCCCAGCGCCTTGTTCCTGGGGGTTCTGGTGCAAGGCATTCATCTCTGAGGTCTTCCAGCTGCTCGCTGGTATGGAGCTCCCTAGGAAAAGCAATAAAATCTCCATCAGTGGGGAAGAAAATCTGTTCTGGCAAGATGTCCTGGGCGTGCATGTGGATCAGACTTCTGAAAATTTATAAGTAGAAAGCCCCAGAGAGATCCTCTAACCCATTTTCATTCATTTATTCATTCACATATTCAACAGACATTTCTTTAACATCTATGTGCCGGGTACAATACTAGATGTTAGGGATTGAAAGATGACTCAAACATAATCTTAATTTAAAAAACAAAACAAAATGAAATGAAACATCCTAGTAAATTGAAGAGCAATCATGAAAATAAGCTATTTCTCTCTAATAGAAGTCGAATCCAGCGATAATATTCACAGAGGCCTGCAGGACCCCAGAGGGGAAATGCCAACCAAAACCTCTGCTTAGGAAGGGTGGGCTGTGCAGGGGTCACAGGGGGTCTCTTAGGGGAAGTGATTCACAACATGAGTCTTAGAGTAGGAGCTAGAGGGATTAAAGGGGAGGAGAAAAAGTCATACAGGCAGAGAAGTGTCCAGGCATCATTCATGTTGATGGGTCTGCAGCATGGAGTATGGAGGAAAGACAAACAAGAAACGAAGCTGGAGAGAGAAGCAAGGGCTAGCTCACTGAGGACCTTAAAACCAGGCTAAATAAGCGTGGCCTTTATCTTTGGGGGATGGGGAGCCATTGCAGTATTTTAGGTGAGCAGGTGTAAAGCAGAGATCCGTTATGGAAGGACCATTCCAGCAGCTCTGCACACACCACGGCTCTGGAGGCAGAGACACTAGTGAAGAATCCATGTCGTAACCCACTGGGAGGATGTGAGCCCTTAACTGAGTGTGGAGACCAACATGGAGAAATGGCTTCTCTCAAGTCATATGGTGGGTTGGTGACAGAGCGGAGTGGCTACAGGTGAGCTCCACCTCCTGGTTCTGTGACACTTTCCCAGTCAGCTAAGCATTCTGGGGCTCAATGTTCACATCTGTAAATTGGGATCATTCTCCTTGGTCTGCCTATCTCCTCAACCTGCTGTAAAGCTCAGATGTGAAGGGAGCTGGAAATGGTTTTGTAGAGTAGGAGACAGGTCTAAGGAAAAATAGAAAAAGTGCCTTGGAAGCATGTGGTTTGGGGAAATCCCTCCAGGGATTTGAAACACCTAGAATAGGGACATTCCTTTTCATTGAATTTCTTCTTCACTTCACGTTGGCCATGATGATCTGGTTGCAGGTAAGCAGTCTCACATTCCTGGCATGAGGAAAAAGAGAAGACATGGCCTCCAGTGTTATTAAGGACAGGCCTCACTTGAACAAATGATACGCATGGTATATACAATCACATCTTAATTGATAGTTACCGGCGTTGTAAAATTTAAAGTTCCCTATATTGCAAATTCTTTGATATGATGAAGTTGTAGTTCAACTTACGGAAGTAGAACTGATAACATACATACAACGACAGACCTTCGGTACAAATCAGTACATTCTGAAGCTTGCCCTCAACTTTAAGAGGTAGGTTTGCCCCTAGGAAAGTCAGTAGGAAGCTGAGATCATGCTTTCTTTCCCGGCCTTTAGCAAGAACCAGCTATCCAAACCCTAAAGAGCACTTGAAACTGGGCCAGTGTCCCTCCATCTGTTCCCCACATAGCCACTCGCTCTATCTTCTGTGACCAGGGAGGTGGTCTCTGCCTATTGTTTCTTTCACTTGGGTGGCCTCTGGGCTCTTTTTCATCATGGACTTGAATTTCCCTGGAGGTTTGTTTGCACTCCTAGTTTTAGACTATCCTTCTGCCTCTAAAGTGAGAAATAAGCTGCTTCTCCCTTTTGCTAGCCTGGAGAAAAAAAAAAAAAAATGTGACTTCCACGGATGAGTAGGTGTTCTGGCTTCATATCTGTGGAGCTGATATGTGACACGAGGCTTACATTTTAGCTGAGCCCAGATTGTGCCAAATGAGCCAACTGGGCAGGTTACTTTGGTTCGTTGGCAATTCTCTCCGTCAGGGCACTGGGCTGAGAGGCCCTTGTCCGCACCTGCAACTGGGTGACAAGTCAGGGGACAGGTTTCCACAATAATTCTCCCAGCACAGGAGTAGAAAAGACCTCATTAGGTGAACCGTATGTGCGTGCACATGTCTGCATGCTCCTTTTAGTGAGTAATGCTCTTTATATATCAACCACCAGTATCCTCAAATCATACTGTTTATCACTGTCTAATTACTAATTTAGGGGTTCTCTTATCATGCGTGATTATTGGTTGGCCTATTTGATAATTACTATGATCTGTATTGTATTAACTATTCTCACAATAACTTTGGGATGTGTTTAGAAACAAGTGATCTTAGAAGAAGAATGTACGCACAGTGGCACAGGGAAGTGTGCTGTTTTCTAAATCTCCAGCTAGGCTAGTGATTTGGATGGTGGAAATGCAGATTCTCCCAGTGTGGGCCCTGCCCCAGAAGACTTGACCTTCCATACAAGCTCTCCTCAGCAGCAGGCTGCTCTCCTCATTTCTCCATGGACCTGTCTTGACTCACACAATCGTTTGCACCAAGAATGCCCTCTGCCTTTTAGGAGCGCTATCTAAATCCTGTGTTCCACTCCCATCTACTAAGACAACAGCTGTGATATGGAACAAGGGACACAGTCCATCTGGCCTGCCCCTGCCCACGGGCCTCCACTTCTTGTCTGTCTCCATCTGGTCTTCTGAAGGCTTGAAGGAGTCACGGATGACATGGGCTTTGAGCTGGGAAGAAAAAGAGTAGATGAGGGAATCTCAGAGGATTTTAAATAGAGGGACTACCTATACTGGTCATTGAGGACAACCTGTTTTCCCCAGCCAAACCCCCACTTCCTCCACAACATCCCACTACTGTCACCATAGTTTGCTGAGCCACACATTCTTAAAAGGCAGGGAATGCAATTTATTTGTGTCTGTGTTCCATTGCCAAGCACAGTGTAGGCACAGAATAGCTGCTCAGTAAATGTTGTGTAATTATTAATCCTTTCTTTGTTGAATAAGTGCTTAAGGGGGTGGCCAGTCTGGCCTCGTGGACATCCAGTAGCTGGGAGCACCCTCTCACATAAGATAGCCCTTGGCACATTTGAATGGCTTTTGCCATCAGAAATTTCTTCCTTAAATTGGATCTAAATCCATTTCAATGTCACTTCCATGCCCTTGGCCTCAGCTCTGCCCTACCCAGGCTCTCAGAACAAATAACCTCCTTCAGTGAAAGTCTGCAGGCAGTGACATGTTCTCCAAAACATCTCTTCTCTGTGTTGACCAAGCCCAGGTCCTTCAGCTACTCCTCAGAGCATGTGATCTTGAGTTTTCACTGTGGCTTCTCTACGTGCAAGTGAAGTCTTCCTGATGAAATATGTTCCCTAGGACTGTGCTCAAGGTCCCAGTGTTTCAGCATAGCAGAGGCTTGTTTTAGGGACCAAAGAGTCTGGAAGAGGTTCTTTTGGGGGATAAATGAGGGTGGATTGCAGCCCTCTCCTGAGTAGGACAAACTGATGCTCTCCTGGAGTTTCCTGTTCATGGCTCCGTGTTTCTGAAGAGCCTCCTGATACTTACACAGTCACCCTGTGACTGTCCAGGATACAGAAGTGTTGCTACCTCCCGACCACCTCTCACCGACTTGGACTGATGGATTATGAATCTAGGGATAAGTTCTGCCTTGCTCTCTAGCCAAAGGAGACTGCAGGGATTGAATTGGGGTGTAGGAAGGAAGAGACGTGGCTTTGCCTACCTGGATGTCTGTTTGGGTTCTCTGTACACAGCAGTGAAATGTGTGCACAAGCCCAGGAATTTTCTAAAATGCATCGTTTGGTTGCTGAAGCTGGGCCAACATGAACCCAGCTCAGGAACCATTTCGGTCACCCCCCTTACCCCTCTCTGTCAGCCTCCTGTCCTTGTGATCATCAGGAGCCAAGAACTGGATCTATAAGCTCAGAATTGGCCAGGACCTCCCAGAAGCTCAAGGTCAAGAGATCCTTAAATGTCATTGATTCTACCACATCCATCTCCCACCGACTCCCAAATATAAGACTGACATTACTTATACTGTATCACTCATTCATGGATATAAAGCCTCTGAATATGGGGAATTCATATCTTCAGAAGCAGCGCCATCTTGTCTGGCTACAGATTTTAAAGGATGTACTTGGACAGGCAGAAACAGAAAAACAGAGACTGGGAACCACAAGGCCTCGGTCTGGCTCCCTCTCCTGCACCATGTGACACTGGAACTCTGTCAGTCATAGATTGGAGGCTATAAAAAGACTTGGGGCTCAGTAATATTTCACCAATAAGCATGCTGCAAGTAATAAATAGCATTATTTATTACTATAAATAAATAGTGTATAGGTCGTCGTATCACATGAGCATTCCACTAACACGCTGTCAACCTTGAGTGTTGTCTGTCTGTCCTTTGTCTCTCTTTAGGCATTCCTTTCAGACTCTGCAGTTATTCTGACTATTGACACATTGGCATCAGTTAAAATTCTCTATATTATGTAGAATAAAGTAATCTTTTACATTTAGGAATAGCTTTGAAGTTTATAAAAGGGGTTCACATTTTTTCTGTGTTTCCTCTTTTGATTCTCACAATGAGCCTTGACTACACCTCCATTTGCCAGATGAGAAAACTGAGGTACAGAGAGATAAGTGATTTGCTCAAATACTTGCAACCAGATGGTAGTGGAGGTGGGACTCGAACCCAGGTCTGGCTGACCCAAGTCTGGGCCACCTTCCCACATGGCCAGCAGGTCAACAATGCCAAACTAATAGTCC
The DNA here is from genome assembly GCF_002201575.2 of Neomonachus schauinslandi. Classification (NCBI taxonomy): domain Eukaryota; kingdom Metazoa; phylum Chordata; class Mammalia; order Carnivora; family Phocidae; genus Neomonachus; species Neomonachus schauinslandi. The sequence continues at coordinate 12,280,421 of NC_058412.1, read as the reverse complement.
ATGAAAAAGGAAAATCCTTTGCAGGATGGGAAGGCCTAGGTAGGTGAGAGTGCCCATGTAATGAATGACAAGAATTTTTGAGGAAACCAACGCTGAGTCTCATGGAATTTCCAAATTCCAAAGCAATTCTAAAAATGGTTATAATGAGCATTTGCAAATGATTTTGCAAAGGACTCTGAGTGTCTTCTATACTCACTGGAGTCAAGATGACCGACATAGTCTGTCCTCTGAAGAAAGAACAGCCTTCTGGTCTGCACTGCCTAGAACTGGTGAGCAAAGCATACCGAGCTTACTTTTGGGGGTAGAGTGCTGTGAGAAATAAAAACGTTATTCTGACTATTGATATGAATTTATTTGCATAGAGAGCTGATTATGATTGAGAACATGGAAAATGGTGGCCCAAGCCTATCTGAAGGACAAATCTGATGGGGTGCCTGGTCGGCTTAGTCAGTAGAACATGTAACTCTAGATCTTGGGGTTGTGAGTTCAAGCCCTATGTTGGATGTAGAGATTGTTTAAGAATAAAGTCTTTTAAAAAAATGAAGTACAGATCTGACATAACAAATAATTTTTAAAACTCTTTATCTGATGCCTGCTATGTATCAGGCCCTGTGCTTGGTGAGAGAAGTCCAAAGAGAGAAGGACTTCTTAGACTCTTGACCTTCTTGTCTATCCCCCAAACCTTCAAATCTTTATCCAATTGCCACAGGCATTTTTACCATTCATTTTTTTTTTTAAATAGCAATTCAGAGAAGTCAAATGAAAAGAATAAGGTTTACCTTAAAGTGAGATTGATAGTTGTATCCTTTAATTCTAAAAAAGAGAATTTCCTGAGGTCTGTGTAATAACTGAAATGCTTGTCCCTAGGGGACTTGGGGGTGTTTGTCTCATGTCGCAATGACCCAGGGGCACATCAATTAAATGGCAGTGGTCCCTTCCTGGACAATGGTCCAGACCATTGTTGGCAGGTCCTTGCTATCCCAAGGACCGTGACAGTAGGACACTTGGCATGGGTACCCAGCTGGCCTAGTGTTATCTGAGCCTGTGACCTATAAACTCTCTTTACTCCGCTGAGCCCATTTCTGTGCAGAGACTTCCCAGATGCAATACAATTGCATAAGGCTCTCTGCTAGTTAGCTTAATTGGCATATTTCAGGTTAGTCATATAAACCTGGTTCTTTTATATTTTGCCAGTCTTTCGTAGTGTAACTGGACTGTTCCCGTGTTAAGAATTTCAAATAAGTGTTTCCCGGTGTGATTAGAATCTGACTAGCCCGTGCTCAGCAATTACCTGCAAGCACGCTGACGCTTGTGTCTGGTGATGGATAAAGAGAATTCTAAAGGCACCCCCATGCAGTCCTTCGTCGCCCCCTTGGAGGAAGAGGGGGACAGGCTGTGCTGGGGCGGAGGTCCACCAAGCACCTCTGGGAGGAGTCTGGGGGACTCTGGAGCTGCAACATGCTGGGTCTCCCCGGATTTTGTGCCTTTTTCTGCCACCACACACCATCAGTCACCAACTCTGCTGCTCCCTCATTTTTCTTGGGTCCTGAAACTCCTCCCAGTCTCCAAGGCTACCACTCCTCACTCTCTCTGTCTCTGGCCTCAATGACAACAGCTCATCCCCCTGCAACCTGCTTGCCTGGAGCGACCTTTTGGAAATGCCAATCTGAAAACCTCTTTCACGCTTTCAACCTTTTCTTACACGGTGTTCCCCACGGCCCATTGAATGGCACTGAAGAAAGTGCAAAGGCTTTTTCCTGGCCTGGGCCCCACCCACTTGTCAAATCTCATTTCTCTCTACTGCCAGTTTCTCCTTAAACTCCAGAAAAGAGGGTCAAGGAACCATGAAGTTCAATCTCTTAGGTAGGAGGACTGCTGGTTTTCTGTCAGCTGCTGATGCTTAGGCAACTGTTAGGCAAGGTTGTACTGTGGGACAGAGATAGGGTTTAGCTCTGGGACCCCTACTAGTTTTTCATCACGGAAAGCCAAGAAAGATCCCATCTAACTCTGGCAAAGGGAGAGGAAAAGCAACCATTTTAAAATAGTCAAGAATGTTCTCCATGACCAAGGCCTACTCTCCAGAGGTAAGGCTTTACCAGAGCCTTATCCCATCTGGGGGAGGCAATTCTCCCACTCCAATCCCTCTGGTCTTCCTGTGTCACCTAAGGGGGGAAAAGAAGGGGGAAAACAATTAAATAGAGTCAGCTAGGAAACTTGTGTGAATTCCAAGCATCCTGAGGGTCTTAAGTCTTCAGAGGAGGACCTTGTAGGGAATTGAGCTCATCTGCAGAACCAAACCTTAGCTGCCCTGCAGGAGTCAGAATCCCACTGACCTCCAAGTGACCTCAGCCCTTTGTTAATTCCTAACTCAGACCTTCTTCCGCTCTACTGAAGGATGAAGAAGCAGTACCTGAGGGTGGGGCAGGGAATCCTATGAGGAGAAATGCCCCAGCGATAGCCCCCTCCCAGCAGTAGCTTTCCTAGGTGACTACCGGAATTCCACTCTGCTTTCCTGGCTCTCACACTCAGGTGTCAGGGATGGAGGCTTCTCTTTCAGTCAGCCTATGCTCAAGGTCACTAACCAGAAGCCCAAAGTCCACGACTACATGCCAATTTGGAGCATGTGTGTGCAGGTACAGCTTTCTGAGGTCATACAACCCATTATGTTCTATCTATCAGATTCCTGAGTCTGTTCACCAAAAAAAGGCAAAGTACTACTAAAATGAAGCCCCTTTTTTGGAGTGTGCCTTGGGGGGGGGGGGGTTGCTTATTTCTAAAGAAAGCTGTTGAAAATAAAATAAATCCATCTACTGAGCCAGAGAGCAGCATCTTTCACAAGGTGAGATGAAATGTAGAAACCATAAAGGAAATAGCCAGTATTGGGGGGCTACATACAGAGTTAGAAGCACAGGGCACAACTGGGACCTACCCTTCACCTCCCTCCACACCACAACCGCCATAAACAAGTCAAAAACATACATGATCAATGGGGAAACCATTTGCAATTTAAGAGGCAAACAAAAACAATATCAGTAACATATAAAGAGCTCTTGAAAATCTATAAGGAAAAAGCAAATCTCTCAGTTTAAAAACATGGGTTAAAAAAAAGCATAAACAGGTTTGTCTATACAGAAAAAAATGTAAATGACCAGGAAATATGAAAAGTCACTCAACCTCACAAATAAGTGAAGTACATACTATGGATGTATCATTTTTCATCTCAAGAATTAACAAGGATTCAAAAGACAAACAAAACTGATATTGATGAGTGTCTAAAGTGCTGGTTCTCAACGCTGGCTGCTCAATGGAATAACCCAATGGACTCTATAAAATATTGATGCCAACATCTGCTTCTGACCATGAAGGATTAGCTGCTATGGGAATTGCTCTCCCACCACAGACAGCTAGAAAACCAGGCAAACACATGAAACAACTCTTTTCAGATACTGGGCAACAGGCAGAGCAGGGCTGCTATCCCGGAGAGAAGACAAACAAATGAGATGAGCCTCACCCTTGCCCACATTGCTGCCTGGAGGCAGCCCTCAGGACACAGCACAGAACAGAGAACCCAATAAAACCCACAGTCTCACTGAGTTGAGGACAGAGAGCAGAATTCTAGGAAGCCAATTTGCAGGACCAGAGTTTGCAGAAGAAACTGCAGAGAGATGTCCAGAGATCTGCAGAGAGGGTCCCTCCAATCTTTGACTAGTGAGGATGACATGCATGGGGAAAACTTTATGAAAGGGGTGGGGAGGAGGGAGAGGAACAGCAAAGAGCAGGAGGCTGAGCAATTCTGGGAGCTCATGCAGGACTGTTCACAGTGGGTATAGTCATCCGTAAGGTATCCACTTAGTAATGGGTCAAAATCAGTCCTAGACTAAAAGTTGCTCTAGGTGGTTTCTAACAAAGCTTAAAAACATTCCTAAGGATGCTCAGACTGATGCTAAGTAACTTATCTGCATGCATGCATGCAAAAAGAAAAAAATATTCCATGCTAATTAAAGGATTGCAACAAACTCCAAACCCCAACACTGTAAAGTGCACACACAATGTAGATCATCCAGTAAAAATTAAGGGGCAAAGAAGCAGGAAAATATGATCCATGACCAGCAGAAAAATCAATCAGTAGAAACAGACACTAAAATGACAGATATGATGATATCAGCAGATAGAACATTAAAACAGCTATGACAAATACGCTCTGGTAACACAAGAATGTAAAAGAAAACATGAACGTGATGAGAAGTTAAGTGGAAGACATAAAAAGACCCAAATGGAACTTTTAGGAGATGAAAAATGCATTATCTGACAAGAAAAACACAGGAAAAGGAATTCGCAGCACATTAGACGTGCAGAAGAAATCATCAGTGAACACAAAAATATAGCAATGAAAATGAACCAAAATGAAACACAGAAAGAAAACTTATGAGAATCAACAAATAAATAAACAGAGCATTAGTGACCTGTAAGACAGTATCAAGCACGTAAGTGAAGATCCAGAGGGAGAAGAGAAATATATGGGGTTGGGAGTGAGAAGTGAAGGCTGTAAGTTTTTCCAAATTTGATGAAGACTATAAACACACAGATCCCAAAAGCTTGATGGATCTAAACAGAAGAAACAAAGTAAACCACACCAAAGCACATCATAAGGAAACTTCTGAAAGCCGGTAATAAAGAAAACTTTTTCAAGCAGACGGAAAAAAATCCATAGTAAGAACAGACAGAGGAACAGCAACAAAAAAATCACAGCAGACTTAAAACAGAAGCTATGTAAAATAGAAGATAATGAGCAATATTTTTAAAGTAGTGAAAGAAAAAAATGTAAATCTCGAATTGATTACCAAGTGAACTTAAAAAATAAAAATGGAATAAAGACTTTCCTAAGAAAACCTGAAAGAATTCACCTACATCAAGTATGTGCCATTAAAAAATGTTAAAGGAAATTCTGCAGGTGGAAGGAAAAATGATACGAGAGAAATCTGGATCTATGTGAAGGAATGAGGAGCACCCGAAATGGCAAATACGTAGGCAAATTTTAAAGATATTTTCTTTCTTTCTTTCTTTCTTTTTGATCTTTCTTAATTTACAGAGTTACTTAAGGTTAAAAAGTAGTAACTATCTTGTGGGTTTATAACACATAGACTGTACGACAAGAGTACAAAGAACTAAAGGGGAAAATGGATCAAAAACAAAACAAATTAGAGTTAAAATGGAATCCTAAAATACACAAAATTAAAAATATACCAAAACTTGTATAAAGGGGAAAAAGCCAAAAACAGGTAAGAAGAAAACTGATACCAAGCTAGTAGTTTTAAACTTAACCAACGGACAACTACATTAAATGAAATGACTTAACAATCCCAATAAGATGCAGAGATTAATAGATTGGTTAAAAAAAAAATCAAGACCCAACTCCTCAAGGATTTTTTTTCTACAAAAAACCCACTGGAAATATAAAGCTATAGCACATTAAAGAATGGAAAAAGAGAAACCATACAAATACTAACCCATAGAAAGATGGAGGGTCTCTACTGATGTCAAAATAGTTTCAAAATGAAAAATACTACCAGAGATAAAAAGAGACTTATAAACATTATATGGCAAATTAATCAGGAGGCTATAACAATCCTAGATTGGTATAAACCAAATAGCAGAGCTTCAAAAATCTTAAACTGTAACTGATAGAACTGCAACAAGAGATAAACAAATCCACAATTATACTGGGACATTTCAACACTTTTTTCTCTGCAGTTGATGTAACAGAAAAATCATGAAGGACAGAGCAGAATTGAGCCGCACTATAAACCAATTTGATCAAACTGACATTTATGGAATGTGTAATTCAAAAGTAGCAGAATGCAAATTAATTTCAAGTGTACATAAAACATCCACCAAGGTAAATCATATTCTGGGCCATAAAATAATCTTGAAATAGTTAAATAAACTAAGATCATATAACATACACTTTCTGGTCATGGCAGAATTAGACTAAAAATCAATAGCAAAAATATATCTGAAAAACCGCTCAAATATTTATAAATTTAAAACTGAAAAAATTGTAAATTACTTCTGTTAAAAAAAGAAATTATAATGGAAGTTAGAAAATATTTTGAACTAAGTAAAAATAAAAAACCCAACATATTGATATTTGTAGAATGTAGTTAAAGAAATGGTTAGTTAAAAAGAAAAAACGGTTATTAAACCATGGTAGATCCAAATGACTCAATGATTTGAATTCTTTAATATTACAATATACAGATCTATATATTTTGGTTGAAAAAAATTGTCTATGAGATATTGTTGAGTGAAAAATACGTTATGGAAAACATGTATAGTATCTAATTTATATGACATTTTTGTAAAAAGACCACGTATTCGCCTTTACTGTATGACATGATGATCATCAAAAAGTTAACAAGGTTACTTTTTACTGGAAAGATTTCAGATGACTTTTTCTTTCTTTACATTTTAGTAACAGAGTGGCCTTAGCCCAATCCTGGAGACAAATAGGCACAGTCAGGAGAGAAAGGTCTCAGTGTTCCTAAGACTGCCTTTGTTCCTGTGCAACATGGAAGCTGAGATGAGAGCCAGTGGACCTGCAGGGGTGACTTTGGAGTGGAGGTTAACGGTGGACATCCCAGACCATGAGTCTGATGGAGGACATGGCAGAGATCTTTGAGGTCAGGGAGAGGGGTTTGGGGGCCCAGGCAGCAAGAAGGGTCACAGAGCTCTGGCCAACCTCAAAAAAAATTTTTTTAAGATTTTATTTGTTTATTTGAGAGAGAGAGAGAGTGAGAGAGAGAGCACAAGCAGGGGACAGGGAGAAGAAGAAGCAGACTCCCTGCTGAGCAGGGAGCCCCACGTGGGACTCAATTGCAGGACCCCAGGATCATGACATGAGCCGAAGACAGATGCTTAACCAACTGAGCCACCCAGGCACCCCCAACATCAAATTTTAAATTTACCAATTAAGAGTATTTTTTTTAAAAAACTACCAATAACCATTATTTCATAAAACAAGGGGTTTCTACAAATAATGCAATATATGTTAAGAAAAAAAAGAAGAAGAAGAAGAAGAAGGTAGTGGGAGGGGAAGAATGAAGCGGGGGAAATCGGAGGGGTAGACGAACCATGAGAGACGATGGACTCTGAAAAACAAACTGAGGGTTCTAGAGGGGAGGGGGGTGGGAGGATGGGTTAGCCTGGTGATGGGTATTGAGGAGGGCACATTCTGCATGGAGCACCGGGTGTTATGCACAAACAATGAATCATGGAACACTACATCTAAAACTAATGATGTAATGTATGGGGATTAACATAAGAATAAAAAAAAAATAAGGGGTTTCTAAAAGTCAGATTGATTTTACCTCGGAATAAGGAACAGAGGTTTTAAAAAGTCGAATAAATTCTAATCAATGTAGCTTTATGAACAACCTGCCACATTGTCCTTCTTCTGTCTCATTTAGCCATGGACCAATGAAAATTGAACAGTATGGGCCTGCCCACGTCCATGGGTCCATGCTTGGAGAGCACTGTTGCCTATCATTTTATGGTATCTGAAAGTAATGGAGAGTTTTAAGACTTTAAGTAGAGGAGTAATAGTGTCAAATATACAATTTAGACAGCTCATTCAGGCCTCAATATTCAGAAGGGATTATGTAGGTGAGTGGGAGGCAGGGAGGCTAGTTAAGAGGTTCTTTCAATTGTCTAAGCAAAAGGCCTTAAGGCCCCGAGTTAAAGAAGACCATTGAGTATTTCTCTAATGAGACAGTTATTTTGACTTTTATCCCCCTTCCAACTAAAATAAACCCTGCATTTTCTTTTTAAATCGCCAATAAAAAACTACGTTAGGTCCTTGGTTTTCATATTTTGGGTAATTGCTAGAGGCACCATGCTTAACTGAGGCCGGTATTAGGCCAGTGTTTCTACTTGATGAATTCTTCAGGACATTTCTTTGAGCCTCTGAATAATGTTTTAAGGGTTTCTTTACACTCAGTCTTTAATATTAGTTCTTCAACTTTCTCTTTATTGATTGGGAGCAACCAAGCCCTGGCCTGTATATGTCACTATACGTTAGACATGTATCTAACTGACATTGACAAAATTAATGTTATTATAGTTGGTATTTTATTAGAACATGGGAATGCATTTTTCTAAACTAATTTTATCTCCCTCTAAACGAAATGAGTTAAGAGCAAAGTATTGTCTTGAGACATGAATTTTTTTCTCTTTTAGGCAAATGTGGATTTTGGTACCAACAATTGGCATAGTCTTGAAAAATCAGTTCAAAATAACTTTTACACATGTACCTTAGTTGCTACCTTACAAATGAAGTGTAAAAACGACTCACATAGTTACTGCCCCATAAATGAAGTTGAAAAACCACTTGAATTTTACCAGTTACAAAAGAAAGTGTTTCTGGAAAACATTGAGAAGAAATGAATTATCACCACCTTTTCCCATTAGCGAAGGAAACGTGAGGAAGAACATTGAGGCAGATATGGTTGTTTCATGTTTTAAAATTATTCCCTTGGTAATAATCAATTTGATGGTGCTTAATGACGACTGAGAAATTAAAAATGGCTCTACATGTGCCTTTGGTTTGCTAGAATGGAGCTGCCTAATTTTGAAGGGCTGTCTTTTGCTGCATGGATTTGATTTCAACAAACATTTGCAGAATATTTACTATATACACTAGGCCAGAAATATTTTCTGTGGAGAGGGAGAGGACCAGAGATGAATTCAACAGTTTCCACTAGCAAAGACCTTGCCTAGTGATAGGCCCAAGCATACAGCACAACTGTCTATAATTACAAGGCAGAACTAAGTAAGGACTGTGTCTAATAATAATTGTAAATCATGAGCTTCCTGAAGACAAAGGCTTTCTTTCTATTGACAACACTTTCGAAAGACCTGACATGAAGGGGAAGCCCAGTCATTGAGAATGAGTATTGATAGATTCTAGACTGCATACTCCATGAAAATAAGGGCCAATTTTTATGCATATCTGTATTCTCAGATCTGACACAGACAGGTATGTAGTAAATGCTCGATAAACTCTGTTAAGTTATTGAGCTCTGAATTAATGAATGAGCAACCAAATGTTGTAGAGCACAGGGGAACTCACAATTCAACCTGACTTGGATACTTAAGGCAATGAGGGGAGTGTTTAGAATCAGGTGGCATTTGAGGTGGTCCTTAAAGAATACCCTCTGTGTCAATTCAATGTGTGTTTGCATATTCAAAAAGGCCCTCTGAAAAATGAAGGCCTAGAGAGAGATATCAAACTCAGTCATGTAGAATTCAGCCAGGCTAGACAGAAGTCCCAAAAATTACTTCCTAAGTCTAACAATCTGAAGTTGGCTCCATAATCAAATAGAGCCCCTCATAGGTGGTCTCAGCCCACTGTCCAGAGTTATCTCCCTTTATTCAAAAGCCCCTAGCCACCCTGCAGCTAGGCTGGTCTCCTCTCAGCCCCAGAGCTGGCCATTCTTAATCCTGCCACCAGTGGTGCCTATATAATGCCCTAAATGCAATTCACTGATGAACAATGGGGAGCTATAGCAGTTTCTGGATCAGATGACTGACGTGACCTAATTCGTATTTTAGAGCACAGTACATGTAAGTTCCTGTAGTAGTTGGGGTACATGTTTAGGTGCTTTAATGATGAGCAAAACAGGGGTGCCTGGGTGGCTCAGTTGGTTGAGCAGCTGACTCTTGATTTCAGCTAGTGTCACGATCTCAGGGTCATGAGATTGGGCCTCAAGTTGGGCTCCATGCTCAGCAGGGAGTCTGCTTGAGATTCTCTCTCTCTCCCTCTCCTCTCTCTCCCTCTCATAAATAAATAAATAAAATCTTAAAAAAAATGAGCAAAATAAAAAAGACTGAAGCAAAATAGTTTTATTGTTTTCTCTAACATAAGATTCTGAAGTGTTAGATGGTCCCAGGGGCCTAAGCTCTGCTCCACAAAGTCATCCAGGCACCCAGGCTCCTTCTATTTTTGTGTCTTTCCACCTATTGAGAAAGTGCCTTCATCTATAGGGTAAAATTGACTTACTATCATTGTGCACATGTTCTTACCCATGGGAAGAAGAAGAAGAGGTAGAGGGCAAGTGGCATGGTGTAGAAATTGTGCACATCTTCACCTCCACAGGTAGAATCTAGTCACATTGGGAAATGTAGTCTTTAGCTGAGAAATCCTGTGCCTGACTAGAACTTGGGTGTTCTATCACTAAAAAGAAGACAGGATATTAAGGAACATTTAGTTGACTCTGGTATAGTTTCCTTCCCTTTCTCTCTGTATTGCTGTGAACTGTATTGTCCCAACAATGACACTGACCTACTGAGATAGGAATAGGGGACCAGAGCCTGACAAATTAGGCAGTGTGTGTTGGGAGTATATATGGGTATGGAGGAGAGTCACTTTTCCTTATGTAGCTACAACGTGCCCACGTCATGATAATTGCTTTACATATGCTATTACCATCAATTCTCAAAACAACAGTGAAAGGTAGATATCATTATCCTTAATATAGTTGAGGAATCAAGTTTCCAAAATTTTATGGTCACAAAACTACGCAATGGAAACTGGCTTTGCACTCAGGTGCTTCTCCCTCTAATCCCCCTTCACTACAGTGTTGTCTGCTTAAGGTCTGATTCTGGACTGATCGATAAACTTAGGACTTTTTCCCCTTTCTGGTATATGCAAGCCAAACTTTTCCCCCCTCATACTTAATAATTATCCCTGCCTGCAGGGAAACTCAATCCACATATTGTCTAATTTCTTGTCCTTGACTATCCTGAAATTAAGTATAATATGGTGTTTTTTGTCCAGGCAATATCTGGGAAACTGCGGTGATTTTAGCAAATACTAGATTTCCCATTCCAGGGACCACACAAGGAAAACCAAGTCGTCTTTTCTGTTTGGCTTTTGGGTTTTTTTCATCTTCCCTTTCTTTTTTTTTTTTTTTTAAATCAACTGAGAAAACATTCTGTTTAAATTCTGATGCTCCATGAGAATTCATATTTACTTGTCATCAACATCAATGAATACTCTCCTCTTCATCGGACACTGAGGATCCTGATCTATTAAACAGGTCCCCTGATCACTCCTTCCATGGGGCCAGGATGCAATTTGCTAGCAAATTGGAATCAGAATTGGGTTTTTAAAGAGAACCTTCCCACAGTTATAAACATCCTTAATTTTTACAGCAACACATTGACTTCAAACCGGACTCCTAATTATTGCAATATTTCCTTTAAAAGCCTGCAGTGGAGATTCGGCAAGCTCCAGACATCTGCTTCAAATCCAGAAATTTCTTTCCTTTCTCAAAAAAAAAAAAAAAAAGGTTGCTCTCCTCCAATTAGCCTCACAAGAGCAGCGAGAGCAAGTGGAGCTCTGTGGATGAGGTTTCATGTTTACTGGGCACATTCCAGCCTCACCCGCCTTTTCCCACATGGGACCATAATAACCACTTTGCTTGTTGGACCCAGGACCAAATGGCTTTTGAAGTACGAAAGAGATATGTCTTGAGTCTTTTTTAAATATCCTCTTGCAAACCTTGGTTTATCATAAACAGATACAGTTTACCTAAGGCAACGCATTCTTTACCATTTCTATTTTAAGTATTGGACATAAATTTTAAGTATTGGTGAGAGAACTTTTGTTGTTTGTTGCTGAGGCCTATCTTTACACACCTGAAACACAAAATTCTGGAGCCTGCTTGGCTGGAGTTGGTGGTTGGGGGCAGTAACTGTTATTATCCCAAACCCAAAGGGCATAGTAATGATCATTTCAACTGATACTTAAACCTCATTTCAAAGCTCCCAATAAATGGCCTTATGTTAAATGCCAATATGGTTTAACAAATTGTTTTAACCTAAGTCAATCTTCTCCAGGAATCCTTTACTAAAAACCAGAAGTTTGGACTTCATAAAAATGTACGTTGAGATTGCAAGTCTATTATTTAGTATAGATGACCTTATATGAGACTTTTACCCTCCGGGCTCAGTGTATGTCAGCCTCACATCTCATTTTTTCCCATCTGTAAAATGGGAATTATCGGGGTTTTAAAGACTGATGTTAATCATGTCTCTTTCATCAATGCATCTCTAAGTTTAGAACCAGTTGGTCACAGAGGGGCAGAGAACAAAATATCAATCTATCTTAATGAAATGGGTTTAGAGTAAGAGGCTCAGTATGGTATACCCACCTAGAGCTGTCCACTGCATGATTCCAAGTGTGGGTCTGGAGTTCAGAGGAGAATCTGGGCTGGAGATAAGACCCCTTGTGGAAATCATCAGTTTATGTCTTATAATTGAAGCCATGAGAGGAGAGAAGATCACACAGAAGTTGCCCAGACTGAAAAAAAGAAAATGCAGAGATTCAGATTGGCAAAGCAGAAGGACATGGGCAGAGGCCTGAGTCACAACCAGGTCAAAAGGACACACTCGCTTATGGACGAGTTTGGATTGGGAGGTGCTAGTCAAAAGCAAACCAACTTCCCCTGTGCGGCCCACTGAGGCTCTCTTTAAACCCAGGGGCAAGATCAGTAACTGCCCAGCTTAGTAGAGTGGAGGTATGGTTTGGGGTATCCCTATACCTGCATCTGGAGCTGTGGTGGATGGAGCCTTGCTATCAGCCCCAGCACTGCCAAAATCCTGAATAACAATTCCCAAGCCCTGTGTCCGCGGCGCCCCCCCCCCCCCAAATTCCAGTGCAACAACAGTTCTCTTTAAATTGCCTTATCTCTTTGGATTTTGTTATGCAAACAAATGGCGTAAGTTCTGATATCAGAGTCTCCCAAGAAAAGTCTTTTATTAGCCATGCATCCTGATTCTCATTTTTCGAGAAGTTCCCCAGACTTTGTGTGCATCCTTCCAAACAGAAGTCAAGCTCACCCAACTGAACCCTGGGAGTTATGTTACAGGAGGACCAGGATTGCTCTGGCATGTCAGAGGCTCTCCCTTTAGGTAGCCTTTGCACTGCTCAACTCTAGCAGGGGTTATTTCCGTTAGAGTGTATGTGATTATCACCTTATAGAGATGAAGTAAATGGCATCTCCTAAAGTTGAACAGAGTGCAATCTATGCAACTGTATGCAGAAGTTTTAAACCCAACACAAGATCCTTTTCCTGCTTTCAGTAAAGCCACCAGATATCAGGGCTCAGTCGGCATTCCTACGAGGTACAGGTACCTTTTTACCTTCAGAAGACAAACATCATTTCTCCATTCCATGGATAAGATCTGTAGGAGGGAAGAAATCAGCTGAGATTCTTCCACCCACTGAATTTTAGCTAGAGTTAAGGAGATCTGTCTTCTTGCAGCAGTCTTCGGGCTGATATTTTTCAGAGCATTGGTCAATCCCTTGTCCTTACTAGTAAAGCTTCTTAAAGCCTTACAGTTGAATGGGGGCATGCAAATTAGCCAGCCAAGTGGCTCCCCTTCATGTCCTTAGCTTTTCCTCCTCTAGCTCCTTCTTTCTCTCACTCCCCTGAGTAATGGTAATCACTCCCCCTTCACTCTGTCTCTAGAAAAGATATAGAGGAGCTGGCATGGCTCTGAGGGCCGGAGGAACAAAGAGTATGCAAGAGAATCTGAAGAGTAATAGAGAGAAAAGGACAGCTGGTGTAGGAGAGAAACCTGAATCACCTTATCCTGGTAATGATTGAAAGACGCACCTAAATCCCAGACAGCCCTTCTCTAGCTGCCTTCACCTGGTGGGGGTTTCCCTCCAAATACCTTCATTCTTGGAACCCCCAGAATATGTTGATCTCTGAACTGCATCTCAAGGTTTCTGGCTTCCATCTCCCTTTTGCATAAGTACCAGTTGATTCTAACTGTGTTTGCCATTCCCGCATATGTCTAGGGCTCCCTGAACCACCAAGAGAGGGTGGAGGTTAAGCACAGAAAAGAGCTTTTTATCCTGCAGTCCAATTATGAATGAGTGGTAGTGACTCCCTGGAATACCAACTACTCTGCCCAGAATTCAGCTGCTTCATCTATGATGGTTTGTTTCTAGATTCCAAAGCAACACTCATTTCTCAATTCGGAAATTATCCTTATGTAAGGTAGGTATTCCTTTTTTACCGTGAAGTGATTAAAATAGGAGAAGATTGAAGCAGGGGCGAGGGCATAGGGGACTTGGTGTCTAGGGGCCCAGCTTCTCTTGTTGCTCTCCGAGTGAGTGACTGTTTCACTCTGGAAGGACAGGGAAGCATGGACCTGTGAGGGGAGCATGGCCTTCTGGGACTCAGAAGCCTCCCTGGGACCCACCTTAACTGCCTGGGCAGGGAGTGGGGCTGAGAGACCCAGCCCCAAGTTACTCTTCCCCTTTGAGAAGAAAGGATAGACTTCCTACCCCACATTATTCCATCTTCACACCTAAAAGCCCTCCCTGTGATGCGCCTGGGTGGCTCAGTCAGTTAAGCCTCGGCCTCTTGATTTTGGCTCAGGTCATGATCTCAGGGTTGTGAGATCGAGCCCTGCTTGGGCTCCATGCTCACCGTAGAGCCTGCTTGAGATTCTCTCTCTCCCACTGCCCCTCCCCCAACACATGCGCTCTCTCTTTTTCTCTCTCCCTCTCCTTCTCTCTCTTTCTCATAAATAAATAAATAAATAAATAAATAAATTTTATTTTTAAAAAAAGTCTCCTTGCACATGTGAAGGTGTCAGCTAAATGGGCAGTTTCCCACTTGGAGGTTAAAAATGTAGGCATCTCTGTTTCTTCATCAGGAAATCTTTATACTCTTGGATTTAGGGAAAACAAGAACATATGTGATTTCCATTCTCTCTTCTCTGAGACCTGGTTCACATATTAAAATAGAGACATTTGCGTGACAGCTTTAGCATATCCCTCTGCATCAGAGAGCCCCGGTTTAAATCCTGCTCTGGGACTATCTAGGTTACCTTCAGAAAGTAGCTTAATTCTTTGAACACATTTCTAAAAATAGACAATTACTACTCTCTTAATAGAGTTTGGTGGGGATTAAATGTGAGAACAAAGACAAGCACCTAATGCAGCTCTCTGGCTTATAGTAGGCATGCAGGAATCAACACCAGCAGCTACCCCAAGCCCTAAGTGGCTTCCCTGGTGCCACATAGGCCCCCTCCAGAAAGGTGAGCATCGCACCATTTAGTAAACGTGTAACTGTGAACCTTGGTGACCGTAATTATGTGGCGCAAGCAGGAGGGTTGGAGAAGAAGTATAAGTTAAAAAGGCCAAATTGCTTGAAGTCTGGCATTGTCAGGAGTTTGGGGGGAACACATCCAAGTTGAGGGGCAGTTGGGAAACACATAGAGAGGGTTGTCCCAGAGTCACCGCAGGGCGACATCTCTTCAGCTCTCATGCCTGGTAGTCTGTTGATAACAGTGATGTTTTATCAGTGTGGGCTCAGTTTTTCCTTTGGTTAAACTTCTCCTTTACCACATTGAGCAAAGCCATTGTCCTCAGAAGGAAGAGTTATGTGGTGGGGAAACCACTTCTTCAGGGGAGTTGATTGTGGCCAACTTATTCCTGGGCCCGAAGCAAAACCAGGGGGTCCCTCCGAAGAAAGAAATAGTTCTCATGAATCATGAATCATGTTTTCAATGTGTGAAGGGCAGTTGACTGAGGGAAGATGCCTGTTCCTTTCCCTACAGGATGCCAAAGCTCATAACTCTTCCTGAGACCATGGGGTCTTTCTGTCCTGTGGGGCCATTCAGAAGCAGGGCGATCAGTGGGGCCTCAGCCTGTGGTTTGTGGCCTCTGTTTGGAGTGCCTACAGTTTGGATCAACTCAAAGACAGAACAAATAAACCTCAGGGACCAGGGACCAGTGGCCCTGATCCATCAATTTCATTAGCCAACTCAGAGCTTTGGGCAGTAGGGAGAGAGTCCTCATTTCTCTAATGCCTTCTCATGCTCTGTGCACTTAGAGAAAAATCCTTGTTCGTTTTGATGACATTTTCCTGAGACCTGTGGTCTAAAGTTTGTTCTGTATGAACACAGATACTTTCTACCTTACAGGGTTGACCCTGGGTGGAGATTGTGCTGGTTTTAAACTCTGAATATTAAGTGTGTGTTCAGAGCATCTAGCACATCACTGCTCCCTTAAAAATGGGACACAATTTATTTTAGTGGTTGAGAGTATAATCTTATGATTCAAACAGACCAAGTTTCAGTTTCTGGCCCCATCACTTATGGAAGATATTTTGACAAGATAGTTCATTTCTCTAACTCCAGAGTTCTTTATTTATAAAGTAGAAGCAATATTAGGATCTAGCTAGCTTTTAAATTATAACGAGCATTTCATGAAATAAATTCTTGAGAAAAAGGACAATTTTTGGCACATGAGACTCAGGAAGTGTTGGTTTTTATGTGAACATTCAGCCCCACACCTGGGAACAAAGCTCAGCCTTAGATGTGCTGATAAACTGAATTGTGTCTGTAGGACAGAATCCAAACTTGGAGGACACCCCAAGCCAGGTCTGTTGATGAAGAAATATGGGTTTGTCCAGCCTATGTAAGACTCTAGGAAACCCAAGGGCTACCATTTTATCCAACTAACTGAAGAGTTTATTCAAGTACTCCACCCTTTCCTCAGCAAGCTTTCTCCAACTTCCTGAGCCAAATGTCTCTCAGCTGAGACTCATAGTCCATGAACTTCTCTCCTTCAGAGAACTTTCTTTGTCACAATCACATCTTTATGTTTGTAATGTTTGTTGGACTATGGACCAGCTCACTCTTCCTGGGCTCTGAGCTCCATGAATGCAGGGACCAACTGTTATACAGATTTATCCCCTCAGCACAGAACCAGAAAATAAGAATTACATTGTTGGA
The DNA here is from genome assembly GCF_002201575.2 of Neomonachus schauinslandi. Lineage (NCBI taxonomy): Eukaryota > Metazoa > Chordata > Mammalia > Carnivora > Phocidae > Neomonachus > Neomonachus schauinslandi. The sequence goes on along the minus strand of NC_058412.1, from coordinate 12,263,603 downwards.
GCAAATGTTGAGACACTGAAAGTTCTGATCACCAATTATACTATGTGGAGGAGATTTTCCCCAAGACATCACCAAGCAATGCTCAGGACACCAGCTGAGTGTCCTACTATTCAACACAATTTTGACACTATCTACCCGGAGATAGTGTCATATCCCATGGGTTAAGAGCTCAGTCCTATAAGATTGCTTCCCCTGGCCGCCCCCCACTTCAGATACCAGTCCCAAGCACGGATTATCACCTGTGCTTCTAACCAACTGGCTATATAGATTAGAGGTTCCCACCACCCTTTCTTTGGGTTTGATTAATTTGCTTGAGTGGCTCACAGAACTCAGAGAAAAGTTTTACCTACCAGCTTACCAGTTTATTATAAAAGGTTATAACTCAGGAACAGCCAGATGGAAGAGAGGCACAGGGCCAGGTATGTGGGAAGGGTGCTGAGCTTCTATGCCTACTATGAGCACTTCACTCTCTCCAAATCTCCACATGTTCACCAAACCAGAAGCTCTCTGAACCCCATCCTTTCAAGGTTTTGTGAAAGCTTCACTATACTGACATGATTGATTAAATCCTTGGCCATTAATGATTGAACTCAATCTCCACTCCCTCCCCTTCTCCCTAGAGGTCAGAGGGTGGGGCTGAAATTTCCAACCCTCCATTCAAGGTTGGTTTCCCTGGCAACCGGCTCCCATCCTTACAGCTTTCCAAAAGTCACCTCATTAACATAAACCCTGTTGTTCTGGAAAGGAACTTGTTATGAATAATAAGACACCCATTTCACCTTTGTGCCTCTGAGGCTCTCAGGAACTGAGGAAAAGAAACCAGGTTTTTATTATAACAAAGATGCTCCCATTGGTCTTACTGCTCCAGAAATTCCAACCGTCTTGGGAACTGTGAGCCTGGAATGGTGGACAAAGACCAAATATATATTTCTTATAAATCACAATATTGCAGACACCATCATTTCTGAACACCTCTACTATGAACTATTTCCTAACGATTCACTCCTTAGACCTATATATTAGTCTTCCTTGAAAAATGAGCCACCCCTTTCCTTCCTGACATTCAAAGGTTTTTTTTTTTTAATTCCAATCTTTCATTTCTGCCTTTCTCCTTTGTAGAATAAACAACTAAGACTCTAGGCAAATCAAACAATGGTTTGGGTATGTCATTCCCTGAGTGTCCCATCCTTTCCCACCCAATGACCTTTACTCTTGCTCTTTCCCCTGCCTGAACTATTTCCCAAGGCCCCACATCCACCTGCCCAATTAACATCAATCCATTAGGTTGAGCTCAAGTATCCCTTTTTCCCATGAAATTGTCCATGACTGTCACCAAAGGGAAATCCTTGGATCTCTCACAGCATATTCTGTGCCTCGTTCTTTTCCTTAACATTCTAGCTATATTATTACTTGGACCAATGGTTAAGCAGAATATATTGACCATATGTTTTGATTTATTCTCCTCCAACTAAAATACTAACAAAGGAAACAATTAGTATACACCTACAATGACAAAGAGAACAGGAGAGGAAATATTAAGCAGATACTAGATTTCATCAAGTTTTTAGATAAAAATAGAAAGAAAAGGTGCACAGAAGAGGAGGATCATCTCTCTGTCTGTTCTTTTAGGGGTGTTAACCCATTCACCATGGCTCCACTCTCATGACCTAGTTACTTCCCAAAGCCCCACCTCCAAATACCATCACATCAGGGCTTAGGGCTTTGACATATAGATTTGGGGGGACACAAACATTGGCCCACAACACATGACATTCTTGGGATTTTAAAAGTAATGTTAATAGACATTTAATACATTTGCTAGAGCCTGGCAATGATTGAAGAGAGTTGAAAAACTGGACTGGTGAAAAATTAGTATAATTATTAAGACCAGATTTAAAAAATGTACAAGGGAATATCATCACAGTGCATCACTGAGGCATACTCGGGCCTATGATAAGTGATATTTACTTAATCATAACAATGTAAAAACTCATTTCCGATTTTGCTAAAATGTTAATACTACTCTATCAGCAAGGTAGAGCAGGGTTTGGCAAACCTTTACCATAAAGGGCAAGATGGTAAATAGTTGGGGTTTTGTGGGCTACATACTAACTCCTTAGCATATTTATGTTTATAGCTCGTTAAAAATGTAAAAACCATTGTTATCTCAGAGACAAGCTGCTGGCTGGATTTGGCCTGCAGGGGGTAGCGTGCAGACCCCTGTCCCCTGGAATAGAGGGAGAGAAGGGGATATATGTGGAGTGGTGACAGTGGGAAGGGAAGGGATAGGTGACAAATCCTCACCTGCTAGTGGGGAAATTTTAATTGATAATGTTTAAATGTGTTCATCAGGAAAAGTCAGTATAAGTGTATTATTTAAGACAAGACAAGGTGCTATATCCAAAGAGAAAACAATGAAAAGACTTGTAAGGGTTGTCTCTGAGACTTGAGACCAAGGTGAGGGAAGAGAAGGTTGCTATTTGTTTCACTATCAAAAATATGTTAAAAATCAACTACTTGATTTGTATTAAGCTGTGTGCATGTCAATTTCAAGTGAATTTAATTAAAGTAACAAGAAGAATTGCTTCTGGTCTGGTTTGTGGAATGGTTGCCTTTAGAGCCCTATCCCATCTTCCCAGTGTGGACCAGCAATGTAGTTTCATGCCCATCTGGTCTCAGCCCATTCTGGTGCCTCTGACTCCTTCCAGAGCCAGGATCAAGATGGCATTGGATCAAGGGTGGCCTTGTACTGACGATAGTGACAGGGCTAGGGTTGTGCCTCTAAGTTGGCCCCATGGAAGTTTTATGGTTTGAGGAGAGGCTTTCTCTCTCTCCTGCAGGTATAGACAAGACAATGAGTGGCCCCCTTTACCACTGGCAACCATTGTGAACCAAGGGCTTCAGGTTGGAAGAGAGGTTATGGTTGGTAGCACAGAGAGCTGAGTCCTTGGTGACATATCGAAGCAGCTGAATAAACCAAACTTGATCCCTATGGAGCTCTTCTGTATCCTTCTCCAGATTTCAAGTGCCTTAAGGTCTCCCAGTGACCTCTGCATTCCCAGTGCCTAGCACTCCTGTTCCGTTGCTGTTGTTAAGTAAATGCATGACTATACCTACAGAAACAAAATGGAGAAATGGTAACAATAATTCAGAAGAACAGAAGGGTGCAAATTTAAGCCAGAGCACCACCCCTCCACCCCCAGCATAGGACACACCAGAGGGCTGACTCTCTACACAGCTGTTTCCAGCAGTTGTCTCTACCAATCCCCAGCTCTAGGGTGGAAGACTGGACTCTCTCCTTCAGTCCCCAAACCCATCTTACCCTATGACACAGGCTAATCAGCCCCAAATGAATATCAGAAGTCACTTGTCCTTTTTGGTCTATAAACTCTGTTTTTTTTTTAAGATTTTTATTTATTTATTTGACAGAGAGAGACACAGCAAGAGAGGGAACACAAGCAGGGGGAGTGGGAGAGGGAGAAGCAGGCTTCCCACCAAGCAGGGAGCCCGATGTGGGGCTCGATCCCAGGACCCCCAGGCCCTAGCCAAAGGCAGACGCTTAACGAATGAGCCACCCAGATGCCCCTAAACTCTATTTTTTTACTGGAAATAGTTTAGGACCAAAAGAAACATTGAAATAAAAAGCTTAGTTCAATCAAGAGTTACCCTTAATAACAGGCATTTTCATTCCATTCCTGCTGCTGTTTGCTTCATGTGAGCCTCTGACTCATTTCCTCTTCATGCCCAGGCTGAGCAAGAACCGGGATCTTACTTTCCTGTCCTGAACGAGGCTCCTCCCACCCGCAGTGGGCTACCACCTGAGTCTCTCTTCTATAGTCCACGGCTCTGTGAACACCCAGATGAGATGGCCCCTGACAGAAGTCACTCAAAATGTCATTTCTATTCAAAAGAGTGACTCTTTATTTGGGACTTTCAATACTGGGCAAACTTTCAGGTAAAAGGACAGGATTGTTCTTAGTCAGTCGGTTATGCTGACCTGGAGGTAGGAACTGAAGGGCAAAGCTCCAAGTAAGAAGTTGCTGGGAGGAAGCCCTGGGAAGTCCAGGGCCCACACTGGCGCTCACGGCCCAGCAGCTGAGAGAGTTCTGAGTTCAGATGAGGGCTACCTGTTTCCCTGGAGAAATGGTTCACTGTTCAGTGACTGCAAAGATCTCCAACAGGCCTTTGTTATGAAGAAATCCAGTCTGATATGGGCTGGACATATAGCTGGAATATGGGTGGAAAAAGAGATGAAAGGACACGTTTTATTTCATTTTGGAAATGTGCCTACTAATGATTCATTTTCCAAAGATTTCACTGTGGAAAAAAATTGTGGCCTATTCATGTTTGTTTCCAAGGTGAGCCTGAAGCATTATAATAACATTGTTCTGCCTGCATGCTTGGTGTTATGGACTGAATTGTGTGTCCCTCCAAATTCATATGTTGAATCCCTAACACTCTTTGTGACTGTATTTGGAAATAGGGCTTTTAGGAGGTAGTTAAAGCTAAATGAGATCATAAGGGTGGGGCCCTAATCCAATAGGATTGGTGTCCCTATAAGAAGAGGGGAGACACCAAGGTTGTGTGCACACCAAGGAAAGGCCATGTGAGGACACAGCAAGAAGGAGAGAGATGTCGCCAAAAACCAATCCTGTTGGCACCTTGGCACATTGATGTCCAGCCTCCAGGACTGAGAAAATAAATATCTGTTATTTAAGCCCCCCAGGCTGTGGTATGGTGTTGTGGCAGCCCTAGCTCACTAATACATGGGAGCTCATTATTTACAAAGTTGATTCCTATACAGCATTTCCATCTGTTCCTTACAACAGTCCTGAAAGAAGGATATCATGGTCATAATCCCAATTTTACCAGTGAGATGGCTGAGCTTGAAAGATCAATTCAGAGATTCTGATAGTCAATGCAGACCTCTTCTAGAAGATGATAGTGATTGAACAGTGCTCCAAGATCCTCCTTTATCCCCGCTCCACCTGCACGTGGCTTCACCGTTGGCTTAACCCAGTACCTGGGGACCTCACATGACAGCTGCCCATTGAGATGAAGATGTTGTGACTCTGGAAGGCCTCTGGGAAGGTGTGAGTGTCTTACCTAACCAGGAGAAGCACGAGTGCACTGGGCTCCCTCTAACAGACAAGCCTGCACCCTCCACTCTTGAGACAAGCTGAGCTCATCTTAAAAGCAGAGGCTACGGGGGCGCCTGGGTGGCTCAGTTGGTTAAGCGACTGCCTTCGGCTCGGGTCATGATCCTGGAGTCCCGGGATCCAGTCCCGCATCGGGCTCCCTGCTCAGCAGGGGGTCTGCTTCTCCCTCTGCCCTCTTCCCTCTCGTGCTCTCTGTCTCTCTTTCTCTCTCTCTCAAATAAATAAATAAAATCTTTAAAAAAAAAAAAAAAAGCAGAGGCTATGGCTGCTACCCCCAGTGAAGGGGACCTAGGAAAAAGATGTTGGAGGGAGAACTTAGCAATGGTTCGGGTAGGACTCTGAGGAAGAAGATGGAGAGGGCGCCAGACTGAGGCATGTGTCCCTATGTCCTTCAGCACAATGAACAATAACCGATCCTCTGAAAGTACTTAAATAAGAACAATGCTTGGAATGCACCAAAGTCTGTACAGAGTAGGACTTCAATCATTATTTGATTAGAAATGACTGGTCTCTAAAGTGGGCCCCCAAAAAAGCCTGTGTCCTTTACTACTAAGACCTTTCAGGGATAGATTTGTGGTCTTTTGCTGTTTTTGCTTTGTTTTGTTTGCATTTTTCATATGTTGCTCTAAACAGCAACATATAAAGAAAGCATTTTCCTATACCTGTTCTCATTTGAACCTCACAACAATCTTGTAGCATATGTGTGATTAACTCTATTTACAGGTAAGGAAAGGGACTTCCAAGGCAGAAAACTAATTCCTCAACTTCCCAGGGTCTGTTAGAAGTAGCACCAGATTTTGAACCCTGGTCCCTGCCTCCTTTTCTGTGCCAGGCTCCCTCCTTTCTTTATGTGGAAATCCCTTCATGGATGAAGGTAATTCTGGAAGGTGAGTGTTCCCATACTTCTGCTCTTATGACATAACAAAATACAGTTCTTTTCTAGGGTCACCGCAGCGTGGATTGAGGGTCACCATGGGCTGGGGCTAGAAGCTGAGCTCATATGCAGCCAGGATCTGCAGCTGTTCATGGCCAGCATGTGACCGGATTGGTCATAGTTCACACCCTGGGTACTCACGGCTAAGTGAATCGCATGCATCTCTTCAGGCTGGGGAAGCAAGTGGAGACCCAGGCAGGAGGAGGAAGGGCTCTGCCTTCCTAGGCCAGTGGGAAGGATGTGGCCTGACTGGGGTCCTTAGCATGGTGTTTCCAGTCTTTATGGTCTGGCCCCAGCTGTCTCACCTCCCCGCCACCATCCCACACTCTCCGTTTTTGCCAAACTGAGCTGAACACATTATGAGCAATTTACCCCACAGCTCTGGAGACTGGAAGTATGGAATGAGACTCATTGCTAAAGTCAAGGTGTTCCTTCTGCCAAGTCCCTTCTGCCATGTAAAGATAACATATTCACAGCTTTTGGAGATCAGAACATGGTCATCATTGGGGAAAACATCATTCAGCTCGTCACAAAGGGTCAGAGGTCAATGTGATATATAATCTGGAGCTCGGCAGAGAATATATGTCAGAGATATGCTCTGGAAGTTGTGGGTTTTGACGGAATAATAGAAGCTTGTGGATAGGCAAGACAATCTAGAAGGAGAGTGTGGAGTAAGGAAGTAAAAGAGATGCCCACTAAGCACTGTGGTCCTTTAAACCCATAGGAGCACATAGAGGAAGAGGAGCGAGCCAGGCGGGCAGGGGAGTTGAGTTGGGTTTCTAGCTCTCAGACTTCTCGGGGGCTGCTTTCTACTGATAGCCCCGGCTTCCCGGTGGCGGGGCTCCTGGCTGCTCCTACAGCAGAGCCCACGACCCGTGTGCCTAAAGAGAGATGTGCCAGGGACCCCACCACATTTCTGTCTGGCAGCCCATTTCCTGCCTTAGCTTGTCTTTCTCCCTGGTCTAGACTTCCGTCTAGACTGCCAGGCCCAGCCATAGGACAACAAGCCTAAACATACCTCCTATTCCAAAACCCCAGGTTCTTCAGTCCCTGCGTGAGTGCTGAGCTGCCCAGGCCCAGGTTTTCCAGATTTTTCTACTGGTTTTAGAATTCTAGGTCTCACATTAACACTGAAGTCTTTAGAAAAAGAGTCATGAACCTGGGGACACCTGGGACTACCCTGTCAGCCCTGGAAATAACAGAATTTAAGGTAAGGGCCTCTGAGGGTTTTAGAGATGCAAGTTTATCAAAGGAAATCCTGCTTCTTGCAGTGGGGAGTAATGCTGGGAAACCTCTTGCCCAAGAGGTGACCCTGTCAGGAAATGTCAATAATTTCAAGAGTTGTAGATATAGTCCCTGATGATAGACTGGCGAGGATCCATGAGGCAATATTTGAAGATTAGGGATAGTCCTAATCTGTAAGAGGAAGCCTGCTCTGCAAACTGTTTGTTATCGATGTGCAAGGAGATCTGTACAGAAACTGAGAGTAAGCTTCTAGAAGATTGTACAGTAATTGATATAGTCATGATATCAAAGTACATGATCATTTTCCCAGTAATGCATTCTTATTGTATTTTATAAAAGTATCAGTTCACAACTGAGGTTTTAAAAATCTGGTCCTTCCAGACCATCCAACAGATGATTTGAGAAACACAGGTCAAGAGAGCTACAAGGTCTGCCCCTCAGTTTTCTGTTTTGGAAGTCCCTTCTGAGTCAGAGGGAACACAAAAGTAATTTGCCCTCTGGGGATGGGGATGGGGAGGTGTAGGAAGAGTCAGCAAGGATTCTGCTAGCTTTATAATCCAAACCCTAACAGTTAACTTGGTTGGAGTTCGGCTTTGGATTCATGGCGAACTGATTCATTGCATATGGTAGCCCTCACTACGTATCTTTTTTTCTTTTCCTTTCTTTCTTTCTTTCTTTCTTTCTTTCTTTCTTTCTTTCTTTCTTTCTTTCTTTCTTTCTTTCTT